>NC_084505.1:5300682-5585682 GCF_024500385.1 Phyllopteryx taeniolatus | reverse complement strand
AATTCATTTTAATCTTTGTTAGCATTGCATAATATACTGTATTTCTAAGTAAATAATGCATTCATCTTCATGACAAAAATTCTGACATGCACAGGAGGTGAAGTTCTATGATGGAGTACAATTTTGTCCTGCTCCAAATTTGGATCATTCGGCCTTCGCTGACTTGTCAATCAAATCCACAAGTCATAATAGAGTCAAATTTATGTATGTCTACCAATTGCAATTTAAGGTAGTCTGGTGAGGATGTAAACCTAGGTGCCTGTCTCCCTGCAATCGCCCCAACATACCAGACTGACTGTCCATTGTTAGGGCAGTCCCATACATCCATCCATTTTCTGTACCGCTTATCCTCACTAGGGTCGCAGGCATGCTGGAGCCTATCCGAGCTGACTCTGGGCGAGAGGCGAGTACACCCTGAACTGGTCGCCAGCCAATCGCAGGGCACATATAAACAAACAACCATTCGCACTCACATTCACACCTAGGGGAAATTTATAGTCTTCAATTAACCTACCATTTTTTTTGGGATGTGGGAAGAAACTGGAGTACCCGGAGAAAACCCACACAGGCACTGGGAGAACATCCTAGCTCCACACAGGCGAGGCCGGATTTGAATCCGGGTCCTCTGAACTGTGAGGCAGTCGGCCACTGTAACGCCTGGGCAGGCCTAAGTTAGTTAATTTTAGCTTTCAGTGTGTTGCTGAACAACTGACATACACAGTATCTAAAAATAATTGCGCTCAGCGGCTGTTCTGTGGCAAGAAAGCTTTGATGAATAGTTGATCATTAGCCCTTTATTTTCAGAACAGTAATACAAGCTTCAGCCTGGTAAATGCGATTTTTTTTGTCACACCATCATACACAGCCTTTAGTGTATTAAATATCATAAGGTATTATTTATTTCTAAAGACACATATTCACTCTAGATATGTCACTATAGTAACCAAGGTATATATGGAAACAGGAAAACAGTTGTGACACAGCCAAATTTGATAAACTAAGCAGCAAAGCATGGATAACAGACCCATAAGCTCCACCAACTGGGTAAAGTAGTCATACATCTATCTTGGTATATGCAAGACATAAAGTTGCTCATATGTTGACGATATGGGGAAGTCCATCCATCCATCCATCCATCCATCCTCAATACCGTTTATCCTGATCAGGGTCACTGGAGCCTATCGCAGCTGACTTTGGGCAAAAGGCAGACTACATCTTGAATTGGTCACCAGTCAGTCACAGGGCACATATTGACAAGGACAACCATTTGCACTCTCATCCACACCATCATTGAGTGGGAACTGAACCCATGCTTCCCACACTAAAGTCAGGCGAATGTACCACTATACCATCAATGACTGTCTCACTTAAAAACACTGTGTATGCACAAAATGGGGCCTGAAAGATACGTATGCAAATTCCTGCGTAAAGTATGTGACCTATCAAAAAAAAAAAAAAAAACGTGACGTGAAAAAGCACGCAGGCCTCACTTATCAACACTGCATATGCACAAAATGGAGCCTGAAAGATTCGGACGCAGGTTCCTGCGGAAAGTTGTGACCTATCGAAAAAGAAAAAATACGCACATGTACCGAAACTCTGACTCATCCGTACGGGTCCTTGGAGACAAGGAACGATGCATGAGGTGGCGAATAGTCTCACACGTCAAGGTTCAATATCAAACGTTAATTATGGATTCGATTTTGCATTTATATGACTTTGTTGTTGTGTTTTCCGTCCTTTTTTAATAATGATACCTTTGCCTTTCAATTCAACCTCGGGGATAAATTAAGTATATTTATTGATCAATCGATTGAAATGGTTCTGATGCAATATTAAATTTTCACCTGCCATTGGGGAGGGCGCCATTATTTTTATTGGCATCTACTTTTAAGTTTGACCATTTTTAAAAAGTTCCTCTGTAGTCGATCCTCCCTGTTGAACTCACTGCGTTCACTGCAGCAGTGACCTCCTGCCACTCGCTGCGATTCCTTTTATTTGTTGTGGTTTCCAAAGCCACCTTCCTCGCCTCCACTTCACCGATAAGCATGTTGATTCCTGTCTCCGATAAATTTCTTTTTTCCCCGAATTTTCTCTGCCGTTGCCAAAGGTTTGCCCTTCACAATACATTATCCAGTCTCACTTATAATCATGAGCTGATTTTGTTTGTTTTATTTTGTTGCGAGATCAGCGTGTGTACTTTCCTAAGTGGAACTGTGACTTCCATCCATCCATTTTCTTAACTGCTTATCCTCACGAGGGTCACGGGTGTGCTGGTGCCTATCCCACCTATGAGTTCTCAGGGAAAATTCCCTATATGTGTACAGAATAATTCCCTTTAGGTGTGCATGTTATGCATATTGATTCCAAATTTGCATTTGGCGTGTGGCATCCATGGGGGAGCGTAGGGGGTGGCAGGACAAGGACCGGAGGGGAAGCATGCAGGACAGAGGTATTGGACCTGCCTGTACAACTGAGGTGTGGTGGGTGTGGCTATGTAAATTCTAAACATCTATTGAAACAGAGTGAACGTGAGGGGATACCCAGGAAGTTCGCATAGTTATGAGTTATTTATCGCAATGAATGAGTGGCCCCACGCCAAGTGGTAAGTCCCAGAGGTGATTATCTGCGGAAACATGGAAGTGAATTGACACCATCTCGCATGCATAATAACCTTCAGAAGTGACCTGTAATCGCTGCACCTGCACCGCAGGGACTGAGGACCAGGAGCCCACCCGAGGGCGGTCCGGTGGACGGGACACCACGCACAACGAGGAACCCAAGGTGGTCCACCGAGGCGCCCCAAAGCCAGCCACCCGGAGGAGACTGCAGGGATCCAATGCCCACACACACACACATATATATATATATATATATATTTTATACATATATATTTTCTAAATGAACACAGATCAGTCAGTTGCTTCCATTTAAATGCTTACCCATAATATATTTTCATTCAATATTTAATCTATTATTGTTTTTCATTCATATTTCTTCAGTTCCTTGCAGATTGATCCCCTAATTACTTCTTTAATATCAAGTTATACCACAATAATAATTATTTCCCATATTTTAATAATTGCTTATTTTATTTTTTTGTCACTGAGTTGCTATTTCTTTATCCACATTTTCTCTGCTTCTCAATACCTCATATTTGTTGCCCTGTTTTTCCTTTAATGCCGAGATATTTTCCAGCACTTTTAAACAACAGCCATTTTGTCTGCTTAGTGTTTTACTTGACCAGTACAATTGATCACCTCAGCAATAAAGCATAGAAATATTTCCTTCTTCATGATCACAATATCATCTGGTGCTTTGCTATCATTTTTAACACTTTCCTACTCGTTTGCTGCTTTGCTGTTTAACTTGAACGTGTTTCACTGCCTCTGCATATGAAATTTTATTTCCAATTTTGACCTAACCTCACATTCTCTTGACACAACACTATGTTCACCTCCACGATGAGCATTTTGGTCCTTGCTACCTGTCCGACATTTATATTTTTTAATCACACATTCGTTTTTTGCATTTGGTCTTTAATTTGAAAGCTTTCCCACATTGTTTCTTATCCCCTATAATCATTAAATTTGAATCACCAAGTAGTTTTACCTTTGCTATCTCACCCATTTTTTCCTTGAAGTACTTGAATATTTCTACTGGTTCTACATCCTATAAGTTTTGTTCTTCCTTTACTTTTATCAACACTTTCACTCCTTCCATTTTTCTACATGCAACTCTCATTCTCTTAATTTTGATCTGAACCACTGTCCTGACTCAAGGTCTGCTGTCATCTACCTTTTCTTTTTTGACAAACTGCTTTCCACCCTACATCTGATTGCTCTGATTGTCCTCACTTGATTCCAGATAGCATTATTCCCACTCCCTGATCCTACCATTGGAGAACTTTAACAGACTGTTGGGTATAAAACCGCTAGTGAATTAATTCACCAATCATAAAACTGATTAAAGTTTCCACGTGTCCACGTCCTCATCCTGCACTCCGACAGATTTACCTCCAGAATAGAAATTTCACAATGACAGTCCCTCTTACCAGCTGTTTTTTGTAGGTTGAGGGAGGGATCTCTCCCAGAGTCATCACAGGCCAAGATGATCAATTTTTACTACCTGATTAGCTGATACATGTGTCAGTCCAAAAGTCTCCAGGAATTAAGTCATGTTCAGGTGTGTAGCGTATATGGTTTTAAATAAAATTTAATTAATTTGTAAAGGGGTCGGAAGATAATGTTTGCCTTTTCCTTCATTCCTCGGGGCAAGTTTGAAATGAACCGATAGTATGTTGCAACTAAAGATTTTAGTTAGTTTTTAAAAAATGGGGCACCACGTCGTTGATTAGCTAACAGAAGGACATAACGAAAAACCTTGTGGATGAAACTTTTTCTGAAAAGGTTGCCACAGTTATATAGAATTAGTTCTCGATTACAGAGGCTAATATCTTGACTCAAACAGGCACAGTCACGTATGGGGAGTAGCTGGATCCTAGAGCAGCCGGAGGCAGATGTAAAATGATGAACAGTTTATTGAGGAAAGGTAATGGTCCTAGGTGGGTTGGCAGGCGGTGGCGTGGATAGGTGGCAGGCAGTGGTGAGGAGAGGCGGCTGGTTTGGCGGCAGGAATGACGTGGATCAGGAACACGGGGGAAAAGAACAAGAACAAGGAGATACAGGAGTCAAAAAAGGGAACAATGAATAGAGTGACTTACGTGAGGTAAATGGGCCGTGGTACCGCTGGAAGTAACTGCAATACTTTGGCAAGGATTTCCTGGAACACGCAGGCTTATATACCGGTGGTGATGAGGCTGATTGAAGACAGGTGCTGAAAACAGAGAGGGGAGGGGGGAGAGAGAGGACACAAAGCGCCCTCCCGGCTCCAATAATGGGACTGCGGGGCAGTATATGACACACAGAACACAATAGGATGTTTAATATAGGAAAAACTAAATGTAAACTACAGGGAAATTTGGGGGACAAATGGAGAGGGACTTTACTACAGAAATCAAAACAAGCATAAGTCACACAACAGGATATAGCGTTAATGGCTGAACTTGAGATGAGGGTGAATGAACTGAAGTGTGTTTAGAGAGAATAAAGTTGGAACTCGTGTCAGATCGTTAATCTAACCCCAAACTACTATGCACCAATTCATACTTGTCTTGGAATTACTGCAATGTTTACTCATAATCGTAGATCACGTGGTTAACGGTCAGAGCATTATCTGTCTCTGTTGTCTCAGGAGGAAAGGAGGCAGGTTGAGTCGAGGAAAAAGATGAATAAAAAGGAAAACAGAAGATGACTACAAAAAGAAAGATGTTGTTCACCCTGGTTGTGCTCGTAACTTTTGCTGCTGTTTGGACTTGTTGGCGGCCCACGATATCTACACTCGGCTGCGATCGTAATTTGTCGGAATGCCAGGAGTGTCTCTCCTTGGCCCCCGCAGGCAGCGAGTCAAGGCGGGAAAAAACAGGAGCAGCATTGTAGGATTCCTATCAGACCGAGTCTTTTTCCTCGTGGTCCGGGCTTTGCGCGCCACGTAGTGATAACACAGGAAAAAGGGTTGGCCTGAGCCGCGAGCTTAGAAAAATTGAACGATGAAGTGGGAAAAACGAGAGAGGAGGAGATGGAGATACGTGAGTCACGCCCTAAGCACAGGTTGAAACTCAGCACACTTTTGAATAAATTATTTCAACTTTGCAACTGTCTCACGCAGAACTCAAGCATACAAAATCATTGTTTCAACTTTAGTTCTGTTAAATGAACTATTATTATTCAACACAACATCATTTCATACTGTTGGCTTAAAACCGGTGGTAACCTTTCATTGCTCAGTGACTCTGCGTACTTTGTTTTAATGTCTCATAAGTATTTTCTGTCAAATGGCTGTCTGTTGTTGCACTAGAGCGGAATTTGTCTCTAAGGAGACAAATTCCTTATGTGTTTTTGACTCTGATTCTGAACACAGTTGTACAGTTCTTCACGAAAATAATTGTTGTCAGACCTGTAGAATCAACACATTAATAACACAGAAATCAAGGCACATATTTAGAATACTCATGCAGGTTTTGTATCCGTTTGGTGCTGCCGTGGGACTACTTCAAGGTACAAAGTCACAAAAGGAGGTCCGTCTTGCAGTATTTTCGTGTTCCATTATTGACTCCGGATGTTCTGTTTTTAAAACTTCTAGCGGATATCTGGAGGGCTGATCAAAAAGGGGAATTGTTCTGTTGAGAACACTTCGTCATTCTTCTGGTCTAATGGTCCTTGTGAGTCAAGACAGACAACCTGTGATATGGGTCTTAGCTAAAGAGAAGGCCAGTCTTTGTGTTTGTGTGGCTCGATATCTGCTACAGCTGTGTTCAAGCACTTAATCAACGTGCATGGAGGGAACTCAAAAGACTACACTCAAAACAATACAGAAAGTAGTCAGACCCCCTTAAATTTTTCACTCTGTTATATTGCAGCCATTTGCGAAAATAATTTAAGTTCATTTTCCCCCTCATTAATATACACACAGCACCCCGTAATGACAGGAAATAAAACGGAATTGTTGAAATTCTGCTTTCTGTTTTGCTTTAATGCACATTAACAGTTTGTGCTAATAATAACGTTGTTTTGGTTTTGTTCAAAATAATTTGGCTTTGGGTATGTATTTTAGGCCACAAACTGATAATGAATCCGAAATACTGGTGGTTAATAAAGTGGTCAATAAAGTTTATCAGTTTGAACATTAAATATCTTGTCTTTGTAGTGTATTCAATTAAATATAGGTTGAACATGATTTGCAAATCATTGCATTCTGTTTTTATTTATGTTTAACACAATATCCCAACTTCATTGGAATTGGGGTTGTATATTCTGGTCGTTTTTTTTAGTTTCTATTCACCGCAGCAAATTAACACCTGGTTAAAATGCATTGACGAATACAATGTTTACAATCATGGAAAACACTGAAACTAGAATTTCTCTGTGGAGAAAATACCCCCACTCAAGAAGCCAGAACTGTTAACAAAAGATTTGATCTGTATGTGACTTTTGTATTGCTGTGAAACTATATTTCTCGCCCTGTTCGTCAGATTAATTTCTGGTTCACAGGGATGATGTGAGACAACAATGGGTACTCTTATAACTCACTTATGGGGATGCTTTATTACATCCAGGCAGACGTGGCACAACTCCTCAGGACAGTATCATTCTTCTCAATACAAACAACACTGGAATCGAAACAAGAGTTCAGAACATTTAAATAACTTGATAATTTCATCATTCATTTTCCGCATAGAGTGCCGTGAATAAGTATTGGCCAAATCAAATTCGTATGTTTTTTCACAGTTTCCCCCACTTTGTTTAACATCATCAAACAAATGTAAATATCAGACAAACATAACCCAAGTAAACATAAAAGGCATTTTTTAAATGGTTATTTTATTTATTAAGGAAAACAAAACAAAACAAAACACTTATTCAAAGCTACCTGGCCCTGTGTGAAAAAGTAATGCCCCCCTAAACCCAATAATTGTTGCACAACAACTGAAATAAAGCATTTTCTGTAACTGAAAATGCATCTTCCGCATCTTGTCTTAATTCAGCAACAATTGAATGTTTTTGAGCATGAACCACCAGTATTTCAATCGGATTCAAGTACGGACTTTGACTAGGCCGCTCCAAAACCTCTATTTTTTTTAAGCCATTCAGATTTGACTTGCTGGTGTCTTTTGGATTCTATCACTCACAGTAAAGTCTCCAGATCAAGGATTAAAGCAACCCCAGCCCATCACACTACCACCACGTTTGACTGTTGGTATGATGTTTTTCTGAAATGATGTTTTACATTTAGGTTAGATGTAATGACTGTGATTGGATGGCGACCAGTTCAGGTTGTACCCCGTCTCTTGCTTGAAGACAGCTGGGATAGGCTCCAGCACGTCCTAGTGAGGATAAGCGTTATGGAAAATGAATGGATGAATAGATCATCATCATCATCATCATCATCATCGTAGATGGGCACCAGCCAGGGGTCAGTATATTTTTAGTGCCATTCCCAAGTGCAGGTAAATGGTGAAGGTTGTGTCAGGAAGGGCATCTAGCATAAAACATTGTCCAAAACAAATCTGTGAAATACAAACTTGACTTCCATACCAGGTCTGGGATACCCATGATTGCCGAAAGTGCTGTCGACCTGAAAATGAAGACAGAGAGAAAAGGCAGGTTAGGAATGTCGACTGAGAATTGGATCAATAAATGTCAGAGAACACCCAGCCAGCAAACATACATCGCAGTTACGTCAACCTTAGGTAGGCACGTCGGCTGGCAGTTGCTATATGCCTGACAAACATCCGCTGAAAAGCGTGTTTCCAAATTTCATTGAACGTCTCATCAAGGTCTGTTTTGCATCAGCTCAGCTCAAGACTGCGTGTGAGCAATGGAGAGTCATCTCCAGACTTCTCTGCTAATGCCACAAACAGCTTTGAATGTTTCATTAGCTAGTGTTACGTTTGCTGCCGAGTGAAAATAAACATAACGTTAACGTGCTTCTGTAGCGGAGCCATGATTTTTTATGTGGGGTGGCCAGCCGTTTTCCCGAAAATTACTCACAATTAAATCGTTGCCGGGGGACGGGGGTTTGGGGGGTGCTAAACATTGTTTTTAAAACTTCGAAACTGGGGGGGCGCCTCGGTGCGGCTTAATGCAATACACCACTCCGGGGTCACTTATGCATGGGCAGAGGTAGGTAGAGTAGCCAAATATTGTACTCAAGTAAGAGTACTGGGCGGCACGGTGGACGACTGGTTAGAGCGTCAGCCTCACAGTTCTGAGGACCCGGGTTCAATCCCCGGCCCCGCCTGTGTGGAGTTTGCATGTTCTCACCGTGCCTGCGTGGGTTTTCTCCGGGCACTCCGGTTTACTCCCACATCCCAAAAACATGCATTAATTGGAGACTCTAAATTGCTCGTAGGCATGACTGTGAGTGCAAATGGTTGTTTGTTTCTATGTGCCCTGCGATTGGCTGGCAACCAGATCAGGGTGTACCCCGCCTCCTGCCCGATGACAGCTGGGATAGGCTCCAGCACGCCAGCGACCCTAGTGAGGAGAGGCAGCTCAGAAAATGTATAATATGTATATTATATATTATATATATATATATATATATATACACATATATGTATATATATATATATATACATATATATACATATATATACATATATATATATATATACATATACATATATATATATATATATATATATATATATATATGTATATATATATATATATATATAAATACATATATATATACATATATATATATATATACACATATATATATATATACATATATATACATAGGTGAGGGTAAGAATGTAGATCGACTGGTAAATAGAGAGCTTTGCCTTTTGGCTTAGCTCCTTTCTTCACCACAACAAACTGATACAAAGTCAGCATCACTGGAGAAGCTGCACCGCCTGTCGATCTCCTGTTCCATTCTTCCCTCACTCGTGAACAAGACCCCAAGATATTTGAACTCCTCCACTTGGGGAAGGATCTCATCCCCGACCTGGAGAGGACACGCCACCCTTTTTCGAGTGAGGACCATGGTCTCAGATTTGGAGGTGCTTATTCTCATCGCAGCCGCTTCACACTCGGCTGTGAACCGCTCCAGTGAGAGTTGGAGATCACAGCTTGATGAAGCCAACAGAACCACATCATCTGTAAAAAGCAGAAATGCAATACTGAGACCACCAAACCGGACCTTCTCTATGTCTCAGCTGCGCCTAGAAATTCTGTCCATAAAAGTTATGAGCAGAATCGGTTACAAATGGTAGCCTTGGCGGAGTCCAACCCCCACTGGAAACGAGTCCGATTTACTGCCGGCAATGCGGACCAAACTCTGACACTGGTCGTACAAGGACCAAACAGCCCGTATAAGGGGGTTCGGCACCCCATACTCCCGAAGCACCCCCCACAGGACTCCCCGAGGGACACCAGTCGAACGCCTTCTCCAAGTCCACAAAACACATGTAGACTGGTTAAGCGAACTCCCATGCACCCTCGAGGACCCTTCTGAGGGTGTAGAGCTGGTCCAGTGTTCCATGGCCAGGACGAAAACCACACTGCTTCTCCTGAATCTGAGATTCGACTTCCCGACGGACCCTTCTCTCCAGTACCCCTGAATAGACTTACCAGGGCGGCTGAGGAGTGTGAGCCCTCTGTAGTTGGAATACACCCTCCCACCACCCCAGTTTGCCAATCCAGAGGCACTGTCCCCGATGTCCACGCAATGCTGCAGAGGTGTGACAACCAGGACAGCCAAACAACATCCAGAGCCTTTAGGAACTCCGGGCGAATCTCATCCACCCCCAGGGACTTACCACCAGGGATCTTTTTAACAACCTCGGTGACCTCAACCCCAGAGGTAGAAGAGCCTGCCTCAGAGACCCCAGAATTTGCATCCTCATGGGAAGGCGTGTTGGTGTAATTGAGGAGGTCTTCGAAGTATTCTCCCCACCGCCTCACAACGTCCCGATTCGAGGTCAGCAATGCCTCATCCTCACTATACACAGTGTTGATGTTGCACTGCTTCCCTCTCCTGAGACACCGGATGGTGGTCCAGAATTTCTTCGAAGCCGGTTGGAAATCATTCTCAATGGCCTCACTGAACACCTCCCACGTGTGAGTTTTTGCCTCATCGACCACCAAAGCTGCATTCCGCTTGGCCATCCGATACCCATCATCTGCCTCAGGAGTCCCACAAGCCAAAAAGGTCTGATAGGACTCTTTCTTCAGCTTGACGGCATCCCTCACCTTTGGTGTCCACCAACGGGTTCGAGGATTGCCGCCACGACAGGCACCGACAACCTTACAGCCACAGCTCTGGTCGGCTGCCTCGGAAATGGAGGCGCAGAACATGGTCCACTCGGACTTAATGTCCCCTGCCTCCCCCGAGACGTGGGTGAAGTTCTGTCGGAGGTGGGAGTTGAAACTCCTTCTGACAGTGGATTCTGCCATCTTCCCCCACCATCAGAGCCAACTCACCACAAGGTGGTGATCAGTTGACAGCTCCTCTCTTCACCAGAGTGTCCAAGACATGCAGCCGCAAGTCCAATGACACGACCACAAAGTCGATCATCAAACTGCGACCTAGGGTGTTGTGGTGCCAAGTGCACGTGTGGACACCCTTATGCTTGAACATGGTTTTCGTTATGGACAGTCCGTGGTGAGCACAGAAGTCCAATAACAGACCACCACTCGGGTTCTGATCGGGGGGCCGTTCCTCCCAATCATGCCCTTCAAGGTCTCACTGTCATTGCCCAGTTCCCCAGCAGAACGATGGAGTCCCCAGCAGAAGCGCTCTCCAGCACCCCCTCCAAGGACTCCAAAAAGTGTGGGTACTCTGAACTGCTGTTTGGTGCATAGGCACAAACAACAGGCAGGACCCGTACCCCCACTCAAAGGTGGAGGGAGGCTATCCTCTCGTCCACCGGGGTGAATCCCAATGTACAGCCGGGGGGGCAATAAGTAAACCCACACCTGCTCGGCGCCTCTCTCTGTGGGCAAGTCTAGAGTGGAAGAGAGTCCAACCCCTCTCAAGAGCACTGGTACCAGAGCCCAAGCCGTGTGTGGAGGTGAGCCCGACTATATCTAATCAGAAATTCTCAACCTCACACACCAGCTCGGGGTCCTTCCCTGCCAGAGAGGTGACATTCCACGTCCCTAGAGCCAGTTTCTGTAGCCGGGGATCAGAGCGCCAAGGTCCCCGCCTTCGGCCACCGCCCAGCTTGGACTGCACCCGACCCCTATGGCTATACGCCCCAGACAACTTAGCTCCTAGGATCATTAGGACACACAAACCCTCCACCACGATAAGGTGACGGCTCAAGGAGTGGTATTTGTCATGTACTGCCCTGCAGTTCAATTATTGGAGCCGGGAGGGCGCTTTGTGTCCTCTCTCCACCCACCCTTCCCCTCTCTGTTTTCAGCACCTGTCTTCAATCAGCCTCATCACCACCGGTGTATATAAGCCTGCCTGTTCCCGGAAATCCTCGCCTCAGTATTGCAGCCTCTCCGAGCGGTACCAGGGCCCACCTTATGTCAAGTAAGCTATACTGCTCCTCGCTTCCCTTGTTAACTCTTGTGTCTCCTCGTTCCCAGTGCTCCCCTGTGTTCCTGACCCACGTCATTCCTGCCACCAAGCCAGCTGCCTGTTCTGTCAACTGCCTGCCAACACATCCAGGACCACCTCCATAACCTTTCCTCAATAAACTGTTCATCATTTTACATCTGCCTCCGCCTGCTCTTGGGTCCAGCTACTCCCCACACGTGACAGAATACTTAGGCCACTATGGACCCAGCAACTCCGGAGGCGCTGAAGAACGCACTAACCCTCCAAGGCGCCCACATTGGACGAAAGGACAAAAACCTGCAAGAAATCACCGAAACGCTCTACTACCTTTCGTAAACATGTCTCCCTTCTTTCCCAACAGATGCAATCCATTCAACCCCCTGTAAGTACTCCTCCCGAGCCCCCAGCCTCCGAGCCATCCCGCTTCCCGTACAAAGAAGCTCATGTCCCTCCGCCCAAGCCGAGTGTCAGGTTCAAACAACCTTGAACATTTAATAAAAAATAAACAAGGAAGGAAGACAAGAAACTGGTTCTTTTACTCGCGAAGAGAACGGACAGAGTTGTACGCAGTTACAACCTCCTACCGCTCTGAGCACACTCTGCCGATCCCTCTCTTTTTATTTCCTTAGGGTGGTTCTTAATTACACAGATTACTGCTATCTTGAGATAAGGGCACACACAGTAGCAACGTGAAACAATCATAGATATAACTCATTGTGCAGATGATAATGCAGATGTGTTCTTCATCAGCGCTGATTGTTTCAACCTTCGACCGCAAAATGTTCCAGCCGCAATCTTTTGATAAGGGCACAGTCCTCTTCACAGACAACTTCAACTTTCATGATACATTCAACATTATACTGCTATAATGTAATATAATAATTTAATATAGTAATATATCCATCCATCCATCCATTCTCTACCGCTTATCCGGGTCGGGTCGCGGGGGCAGTAGTTTCAGCAGGGACGCCCAGACTTCCCTCTCCCCAGCCACTTCATCCAGCTCTTCCGGGGGGATCCCGAGGCGTTCCCAGGCCAGCCGAAGGATGTAGTCTCTCCAGCGTGTCCTGGGTCGTCCCCGGGGTCTCCTCCCGGTGGGACATGCCCGGAACACCTCACCAGGGAGGCGTCCGGGAGGCATCTGAATCAGATGCCCCAGCCACCTCATCTGGCTCCTCTCAATGCGGAGGAGCAGCGGCTCTACTCTGAGATCCTCCCGGATGACCGAGCTTCTCACCCTATCTCTAAGGGAGAGCCCGGACACCCTGCGGAGGAAACTCATTTCGGCCGCTTGTATAGTAATATATAATAATATAAATGCTTTGCAATAGGATTAGAGTAAACGAGATAATTTATGAACATTTATTCTAACACCGAGTGATTCTTTTTCTGCCGAACTCCGCAAAGTATTTGATCACCCAGTTCAGGAAGGAAGCCACCCGTCGACTCCTCACGCTCACGCAGGGCGCTAAATCAACAGCGGAATATTCCATTGGGTTCCGGATATTGGCAGGTGAATGTGGGTGGGACGACGCGGCGCTTGGTGGGATTTTTTCAAATGGCCTCTCCGGCCAACTCAACGATGAGCTAGCGGTCCGGGATGAGCCCCCCTCTCTCGTGGATCTCATCACCCTTTCCCTTCGGCTTGATAACCGACTGCAAGAGAGAGAACGAGAGAGGAGGGTCAGCGTATGTAAGAATCCTCCCACTCAGAGCACCACGGCGTCGGCTTCTCAAACGCTTCCCGCACCGTCTCCCGCACTTCCGTCACTAACAGTAGCTGCCACAGAGCCCACGCAAATTGGTAAAATGGATCTAGACCCAACGGAGCATCAGCGTCAAGTCATCCAGCGGCTGTTCACTTTATTTCCTCATGCCCCCTCCGATCAAAAGACCAGGCTCACCGTGACCCGAGAGCGTCGTGGTGAGCCAAACCTCCATTCCCTCAAGTTCTCCCTCTCGCATGACCGCTCCCGCTTGCATTATAGTTTCTGCTTAGAACACCCCCATTACTGCCCTTATAGATTCCGGTGCCGATGACAATTTCATTCATGAAGCAATAATTCACCAGCTCCAAATAGATCTCCAACCACTTCCGTCCCCAAAGAAAGTCACAGCCCTGGATGGCCGAATCATCTCCCCCGTTACCCACCAAACAGTGCCATTCACCTTGCTCATTTCGGGTAATCACCATGAGAACATCGCACTTTTTGCGATCCCTTGCCCTGATACCCCATTAGTCCTCGGAATTTCCTGGCTCAAAAAACACAATCCCAACATCGACTGGACACACTTAGCCATCACCGGATGGATCCCTCACTGCCACTCACACTGCCTGCTCTCAGCTATACCGCCCTCTGATAAATCGCCACCCTCTTCCACACCCGTTGACCTCTCCCGAGTCCCCGAAGAATGCCATGATCTCTCTCCGGTGTTCAGCAAAGACCTGGCCAGTTCTCTCCCCCCACACCGCCCGTATCACTGTGCAATTAATCTGCTGTTAGGGGCCCCTCTTCCTTCCAGGCGTCTCGACAACCTTCCCCGACCTGATAAAAAGGCAATGGAGGACTAATTCCATGACTCTCTGGCTTCCGGACTCATACGACCTTCCTCTTCTCCAGGAGGCGCCGGCTTCTTTTTTGTTAAAAAGAAAGACACCACTCCCCACCAATCTATCGACTACCGTGGTCTCAATGACATCACCGTCAAAAATAAATCTCTGCTTCCCCTCATCGAACTCTTGTTTAAACCCCTCTGCGACGCCTGGATCGTCACCAAGTTGGATCTACGGAACGCCTACCACCTCATCCGTATTGGGGTGTTGAAAGCGGTTTTCCATTCATCCCCCTCTCGGACACTTCGAATACTAGGTCATGCCGTTTGGATTGACTAATGCCCCCGCTGTCTTCCAGACCTTCATTAACGATGTCCTCCATGATATGCTGAACCGGTTTGTTTTTGTCTATTTGGATGACATCCTCATTTTCTCCTGCACCCTTGAAGAACATCACCATCATGTACGCCAAGTCCTCCAACGCCTCCTTGAAAACCGCCTTTATGTTAAACCCGAAAAATGTGAATTCCACCGCTCCTCCGTACACTTCCTGGGCTACGTTATCGCTAAAGGACAACTACAACCCGACCCTGCTAAGATCCAAGCCATCGTTAACTGGCCCACTCCCACCACCCGTAAAGAACTGCAATGTTTCCTTGGATTCGCCAATTTCTACTGTCGATTCATCCGTAATTACAGCAAGGTCGCAATTCCATTCACTAGCCTCACATCCACCAGCTCCCCCTTTCAGTGGACCCCGGCAGCATCCCAAGCATTTAGTCAACTCAAGACCCTGTTCACCAGTGCACTCATTCTTTGCCACCCCGACCCCTCCCTCCAGTTCGTGGTCGAGGTTGACTCCTCGGACACGGGGGCTGTCCTCTTGCAGCGGGACCCCACGACCCAGAAACTTCACCCCGTGCCTTTTTTTCCCGTCATCTGTCTCCTGCCGAGAGGAACTACAACGTCGGAAACTGAGAGCTACTGGCCATTGTATGGGCCTTGGAAGAGTGGAGGCAGTGGCTGGAGGCGACTGAACAACCATTCATCATTTGGACAGACCACAAGAATCTCTCTTACCTCCGTTCCACCAAACGCATTAACCCTCAACAAGCTCGCTGGGCTCTCTTCTTGAGCAGGTTTAATTTCAGTCTCTCCTTCCATCCTGGCTCCAAAAACAGCAAACCAGATTCCCTGTCTCGACGTTACTCACCCCCCTCCAGCCCTGACGAACCAGAACCCATACTCCCTTCCTCGTGCTTTGTTGGAGCAGCCACTTGGCAGATTGAAAAGGTGGTTCAGGAGGCCCAATAGACTCCCCCGGATCCCAAGACCGGGCCTCCAAACCGCCTGTTCGTACCCGATTCCGCACGCTCTGACGTTATTCAGTGGGCTCACAACTCCAAACTCACCTGTCATCCTGGCATCACCCACACCCTTCAGTTCATCCAGCAGCATTTCTGGTGGCCCAGCCTGGTTCAGGACAACCGGGAGTTCGTCAAAGACTGCTCCGTCTGTGGCCGAGGGAAGGTCTTCACACCTGGCCCCAGCTGGGCTGCTGTGTCTATCTCTAGCAGCCCTTGGTCCCATATCGCTATGGACTTTGTTACCGGTCTTCCTCCTTCTGAAGGTAACTCTATCATTCTCACTATTGTTGATCGCTTTTCCAAATCCGTCCATTACGTACCCCTCCCCAAACTACCATCCGCCTTCGATACTGCTAACCTCCTTGTCCAGCATGTCTTTAGACTCCACGGTATTCCCATCGATATTGTCTCTGACAGAGGTCCTCAGTTCTCATCCCTGGTATGGAAGGAATTCTGTTAAGCGCTGGGCGTAGCAGCCAGCTCGTTGTCAGGATATCATCCGCAGACCAACGGTCAGACGGAGTGGGCAAACCAATCCATTGAATCAGCCCTCCGTTGTGTTGCTGCATGCAACCCCTCCTTCTGGAGCTCATTCCTCCCGTGGAGTGAGTACGCCCACAACTCCCTCACCAGGGGCCTCATGTATAAAAGGTGCATACTCACAAAAACATGCTGTCCGTCAGATGTATTAAGAGTGAAATGACCGTGGAAATGCCACTGCATGGCTGGCGTACGCACGTTTCTACAGCTTTTGGTGCTTTGGCGACACTTCGAGGTGATGATGGGGAACAGTTATAATAAATAACTCTGCACAACAGACACACATTAACAGCAATTAACACACCCGCATAACTGCAATTACACACGTGGATATAAAAGCATGCGCAAAGTGATGCAGACAATACCAATAACAACAATGGCTGCTTTAGGTCTCCTCGAAGACGTTGCAAGCGGTGCCATAAGGAGAGAACGTCAGTTCAAAGACAGAGAGGATTTATTATCGAATGATGACAACTGGCTCATCAGCCGATTTAGGTTCCCGAGGGCAGTCCTCCTGGAACTGTGCGCAGAGCTGCGGCCGGCTTTGACACCGCAAGAAGCAATGCGCTGCCTGTGCCGACACAGAGTGCTGACCATCCTGGGGTTCTTCGCAACTGGGGCATTCCAGAGGGAGCTGGCAGATTGATCAGGACTGTGCCAGTCGACACTGAGCCGAGCCATGCCAGCCATGTGGGACGGAATTATCCACTTGTCCGCCAGGTATATCCAATTCCCTTACAATGCAGTTGAACAGACACAGACTAAAGCGCAATTTGCAGCGAAAGCAGGTTTTCCTAATGTAATCGGAGCTATCGACTGAACACACATTGCTATAAAAGCGGCATCACATGATGAATTTGTATATGTCAACAGGAAACAATTTCATTCGATCAATGTACAGATCATATGTGATGCACAAATGCAAATAACTAACATTGTGGCGAGGTGGCCTGGTTCAACGCACGACTCATACATTCTGAGTAACAGCTGTGCGTGATGGGTGGCTTCTTGGTGAGTACACTCATTTGTGTAATTATACTAATATTGATCCCTGATACGCATTGAGCATGTGTGCCCCAGAATCCTATCCCGTATTAACAGCATCATTACTAGTCAGTGGTTGAGGTTAGTGATTATTTGTTTTTAGCTGGTTAAACTACAGCTTCAGATCTAACAAGTCCCTGATTGTCTCTGTGTGCAAAGCACTCAAGTTAATAACCCCTGTGCGTAAAGTATGAAATGTTCGAATCAGCCACACCTTTACCCCGGTGCACCTCTGGATTGTATGGCAACAATAGTGTGTGATGCATCTAAGTAGTATGTAGCATAAATGGAAACTGTAAATGTAGTTAACTCACTTCCTTTAATTGACCCCAGGCGACTGTGGCTACCCACTTAAGAGCTGGCTGATGACCCCTCTCACCAACCCTCAGACTGAGCAAAAGTGGAGGTACAATGACCTCCATTCCCGCACTCGGTCAGTTGTTGAGAGGACAATCGGCATGCTGAAGGGGCGGTGGCACTGCCAGGACAGGACTGCGGGTATGCTGCTGTACAATTATAATGGCGTGCGTCCTCCACAATGTGGCACACCGGCACACCATACCACTGCCAGAGCAGCATATCCCCACACCAGACGAGCCAGAAGATGGACCTTTCATGACAAATCCAGCCAGAGAGGCCATTCAGGCCTGGCAGCATTTGATGTCAACAATGTAAAAGAGGCAAGGACTCACAATTCACTTGTTAACCATTGTATTTAATGAATGGCTTATGTTTGAGAGGACACCTATTAACTGATCAAGGCGATCACTTATGCCGCCTATTGCCCTCACAATCTCCTCTTGTGACTCCAGCACAGCACGGGTGAGGACACGGCCGGTCGGGCGGGAACACGCAGCCGATTCCTGGGACGTAATTGGGCCGGATACGCCAGTGACTGTGGACGTATCCTCCATGCCTGTGACACCAGAGACGACAGGGATGGGAGAGGAATGCCCCAAACATGTAAAACGCAGCGAATGCTTGTCCTCTCCTATGTATGAAAATAATAAATTGAGTTTTAAACATGTCGCAATCTTTGATATCCTCTTTGATATGCTGGCATGCTTCTATTTGAATTCAAAAGATTTATTACAAACTAAATACCATACATACATTTACACAGGAACCTTTATCTCATTGGGATGAGTATAGGTTACTGTATGAACACATTTGTTGTGAGTTATGAAAATACATGGTATCTACCTAGGGGATAATCAGAGTCAGCCACATGTGCTCCCAACAGCCCTGAGATAGCAGTGTCAACCATAATTGCAACAACTCTTTCCTCGAACGGGGTGAGGCCCTCTGCCCCGGTTCCTCCGGCAGTTTTGGCCACACTTTAGCGGTGGGCAGCTATCTTCCGCTTCACATCCACCTTTATATCAAACCATTTCTTTTTTTATTCCAGCGTATGTGCGCTGTTCCGACCCGACAGCATTGACAATCGCACATGCTGTCCAATTCGCTCCTTTTTCTCTTGTTGTTCACGCCAGACAACAGTGTGCCGAACAGGATTATTTTCCGTGCCTCCACTTCATTTAGCAGCGTCTCCACTTCACAGTCAGTAAATTTCCTTTTCCTCCCTGCCATGCTCATTTCCTATTTCCTCCGATCGTGAGGCGATTGGGATCGCAGGTGCAGGGTTCATTTAAATGTGATTTGCATATTAAAATGTGGGCGTGGACAGGGAGAGAGTTTCATACATCTGAATATTTTTGTGCGTACGATGTTTTCTGGATTTGAGCGTAAGCCATGTTTTAGTAGGAAAACCAAGAAAGTCTTGTACATGAGGCCCCAGTTCCGCTACCGGTATTGCCCCATTCATGGCTTGCTATGGTTACCAACCCCCATTATTCAACAAACAGGAGCAGGCAGTGGCAGGCCCGCTGTCAAGGATCATCTCCGGAGAATCCAGGCAGTGTGGAAAGACGTCCGTGCGGCGTTGACCCGGCCTGCGGCACGCAATAAACAGCTTGCGGACCATCATCGCTCCCCGACGCCCGAATACAAGGTGGGCGAATCTGTCTGGCTTTCTTCTCATGACCTCCCGCTTCAGACAGAGTCCCAGAAACTCACTCCGCGTTTCATTGGTCCCTTCCCCATTACGAAGATCATCAATCCCACTTCCGTCCAATCGAAGCTTCCACATCTCTGAAAATTCATCCCACATTCCACGTCTCTTTGCTGAAGCCTCTCTCTACCTGCACCCTAAGCAAAGATGAATGGGGCCAAGTACAGGGATATCTTTGACGAAAACCTTCTCCAGAGTGCTCAGGACCTCGAACTGGGCCGAAGGGTCACCTTCCAACAAGACAGTGACCCTAAGCATACAGCTAAAATAACGGAGTGGCTTCAGAACAACTCCGTGACTGTTTTGGAATGGCACAGCCAGAGCCCTGACTTAAACCCAATTGAGCATCTCTGGAGAGACCTGAAAATGGCTGTCCACCAACGTTCACCATCCAACCTGACAGAACTGGAGAGTATCTGCAAGGAGGAATGGCAGAGGATACCCAAATCCAGGTGTGAAAAACTTGTTGCATCATTCCCAAAAAGACTCATGGCGTAATAGCTCAAAAGGGTGCTTCTACTAAATACTGAGAAAAGGGACTGAATACCTATGGGTGTGTTGAATTTCAGTTTTTCTTTTTTAATAAATCTGCAAAAATTTCAACAATTAATTTTTTTTCTGTCAATATGGGGTGCTGTGTGTACATTGAGGAAAAAAAACCTTAAATTATTTTAGCAAATGGCTGCAATATAACAAAGAGTACTTTCCCTACCCACTGTATGTGCCCTGCGATTGGCTGGCAACCAGTTCAGGGTGTACCCCGCCACTCACTCGAAGTCAGCTGGGATAGGCTCCAGCACACCCATGACCCTGAGGATAAACGTTATGGAAAATGTACGGATGCATGGTTAATGTAGACTTCAGTCCAGTTTTGTTTTTCTAGGTTTATCTTCCTTTTTTTCATTCTTAAAGTCCTTAAAGTTTCTGATCCATAAGCACATAACACATTAAGTTGAAATGAGGACACTGCTAATGTTTCCATTGTAAAGTAATTTGGATGTTATATTTTACAATGAATAACATGTTTTGATCCTCAATAATAATATCAGCTTACATATTTAGGAAGGATTCAATCGGATTTTATTGACTAGAACCACCACATTGACAAAAGTATTTTAAGTTACTCAGCATAACATTCATGGAAACCCCTCAACAACTCATTATAAGTGCACAGTTTCTTCCACATCTCATTTGAGGATGCAAGAATTGGTTTCCAGATTTGGTGTTGGAGTTTTATATACATACGGTGGCATATATATATATATGCCAGTTTTTTCATAAGACGTAATGTCTTCATTTCTGTTAAATGCCAGCAATTACTACACAAGTGACAGGGTCAGTGGAAGTGGGTTGAGTCCACAATGATCAGTTTTCAGTGAATGACCTCAAGGTAAACTCTTCGTAGGCCACTAAACTGGAGAAAAAGAACACCTTAGGCCTGATGTTCACTTTGTGCATGTGCGGCCGTGTGCATGCTTTATACGTGTACAGTATGCCTGCAATGTGTGTGTATACTTGCAACAGGGAGATACAGATGAGCAAGAATAGAAGATCTGATACTCGGTTCATGTCGCAGATGAAAGAAATGTACAATTCTCTCATCTCTCAAGTGTGTGTAGCTGAGAAAGGAGCGCTGGCAGCAGAGAAAGAAGCTACAGACTGATTCCAGCGAGCCCATGGCCGATTTAGGTGCTGCCGCTTCTTCAGCCTTCAGCTAGACAGGAACTGAATGATATTTGACCTTTCCAGAAAAGTGAAGAGGCTTCTATTATTATTTCTCTCGGGAGAAATTCCCAACACACCTCGATCAAAAAGCTTCCTTGGGCTGACGGCAGCACTGCTTGCAAAGTAACAGGAGGATGAGATGGTACTGATGCTTTTGGTTTGATGCTTTTTCAGTCTTCACATGCATTAGTGCAGTTCTATGTTTGTGTCATGTATGGCCATAAAATAACCCCATATTTACTAAATGATTCATGTTTTATTTGATTTTAACTGTCTTCTACAATCCCTGCATGTCTTTCTTATTGCACCATTACTATCATGCTAAAGCTGTCCATTTTTGCTTCTTTCTCCATTTTATCACACTCACTCCAGATTAATAGTCTCCTGACTCCCATTTTAACATAAGACATAATACCTAGAATTGAAATAACATTATTTCCCCCCTTTTGTTTAAAGGCTACAATAAATTATTTGTCACATCTAGGGAAGGGTTCTTCCATGTTCCACCACAGGAGGGCAGTCTTTGGACACAATTCATCACGTTGACCTCACCTGAGCCTTCCTATCCACCACCATGTGATTAGGGATGATGTTTACCTTTTGCATGAACAATATATGTCTTTAACTTAGGGTATCCAAAAGATGTATCCGTCATTGGACGGTTTATGAGCATAGAACCACGAGTGCCTTTTATGGAATCCATGTTGGGTTATTTGATTTGCTGGTATGCAGACATTTTGATTTTACTTGAATGCAGACTGACCTCATGCTGCTATCGAATTGTTACCATTTCCTGCGAAGCGATTGCTTATTATTTTTTTCAACGGAGATGAAGAGAGAGAAAGGGATTTCCGCAATATCAACGACATTACGAGCGTGACCAAAAGCCATAAAGAACTGTAGATCTCACACTGCCAGAAAGACAATTCCTACTCCATCATTTGACAGAGAGATTAAGAGACTGCAGCACTCAACAGGAAATATGTATGTACGCATGTACTCAAACTAAACCCTCATCAAGTAAACTAGTGTCATCATGATTGTTTTACATTTTTTTCACCTATTGGAAAACTGAACATCAGTATTAAGTTTATGTCAAAGCTCATATTTGGGTTCTTATCAATGATTGATAGCAGTGAGAAGTCAGAGGTTTTTTTTTTTCATCAGGAGGCTGGTAGCTGCCTGTGTTTGACTGTTTTCCATGTACAGTAGATAATATATAGTGTTGACAGATAACCTACAAAAATATTTTTAAGATGAGTAAAATCAGTTTTAGTAACTGAAAATAGACGCCACAATTGACCAAAATGTACATATTTAGTTTTTACTATAGTGAATCTGTAATCTTATGGACTACTACTACTACTACAACGTACTTATGGAATAAGTTGCCAACAGAAGTGACGTCAGCCCCAAGTGTGAATGTTTTTAAGTCTAGGTGAAAAACTTTTCTTTCTTCCCCATGATTTTTAGAGCATTTCCAATTTTAAATATTTCTTGCACTGTACGCTGTTTTAATTGTACTTTTATTTTTCCCTCTTTGTTTTAAATGTTTATCAGCGGTTTTTTCCCCTTTGTTTTTAAATACTTTTAATCATGTAAAGCACATTGAGTTACCTTGTGTATGAAACAATATAGAAACAATATGATATCTAATACAGTAATATTATTTGTAAAACAAGTTATTATAAAGTTAACTGTCTTACCATTACTCTATAAAGTGCCGAAAGCAAACATGGTCGGTCAGTATGATTCCACTTGTGTCACTGTTATGTGGCTGCATGTAAGCTTTCAGTGAGCTTCATGTGTCTTTGGGATGGCGTAAAAGTTCTATGAATCCTTCGTTGACAATCTGTATGTACATCCCATAACGCAACTTGACACTACCACTTATTAATTAACGGAAATAAGAGTGAAAACCCTGGTAATTTTGACCTCCATAGGCTTTCTGCCAACTGCGACACTATGTGACCATATGGTGACGACACGGCGAGTACTCCCAGAGTGAGATTTTATTTTTTTATCTCTCCAGATGATTGCCATGTTTTCTCTGGGGGTAGGAATGGACATAACAAACAAAAGTAAAAACAGGCTTAAATGAAAAGACGAGCATTTATTTGTACTATTGAAATAAAGTTATACAGCACAACATAAATACTGTAGTTAAAAAAAAAAGAAGCTAATTTGTTTCAAACACTATTTGCCCACTGTTTAATGGGGGGCTGGGTGGTGGGGGGGGGTTACCCGAAACAAGTTGAAAATTTAAAAAATTATGGCTAATTTCAGTTTTGTTTTTTTACGGTTTTGCTTTGGCAGTGGCGGCATGGTGGATGACTGGTTAGCACATCTGCCTCACAGTTCTGAGATCCGGGATTCAAATCCGGCCTCGCCTGTGTGGCGTTTGCATGTTCTCCCCGTGCCTGCATGGGTTTTCTCCGGGTACTCCGGTTTCCTCCCACATCCCCAAAACATGCACTGTAGGTTAATTGAGGACTCTAAATTGCCCGTAGGTATGAATGTGAGTGCGAATGGTTGTCTGTGCCCTGCGATTGGCTGGCGACCAGTTCATGGTGTACCACGCCTCTCGCCCGAAGATAGCTGGGATAGGCTCCAGCACACCTACGACCCTAGTGAGGATAAGCAGTGTGGAAAATGAATTAATGTTTTGGCAGTGGGCAAATAAATGTATCGGAAATATTATTTTAATGCTCAAACGTGACATATTTTTCTGACAGCGAGCCAGCCTTCAACAAGCTAGCTTTCTAAAAAGCCAATGTAGTTCATTCATTGCAGGCACAATTGGAAGAGCCAATAAATATTCTTACCTTTAAAAGGTTATTCCCAGTTCAGAGTTCCCCTGTTGCGATTGTGCGACATGCGTGCAACTGTACGCAGGACAGCGTGCAGGCATCCTTGTTATTTTGGTTTCCGACCCTGTCGTCCGTCCACAAATATCGAATGTGCATACACTTTGCTCCCACTGGGTTAGCGACGGCGTAGGCACGCGACTCAAAGGTGAGTGTCATATCTACGATGTTGACGTGCTTGATCCGCTGACTTGCATTTTTTTCGGCGTTTCCGCTTTTCACGTCACGTTGTCGTTAACTTTAGGTTTAAAGGTAACAAGCAAATTTTTTAAATGTAAGGAGTAGAATGTACAGATACTTGTGTTTAATAAGTAAGGAGTAAAAGTAAAGTAAAATGTCGGCGGAAAATAAATACTCAGGTACAGATACCTGAAAAAGCTACTTAAGGACAGTAAAGAGGTACAATTACTTCTTTACTTCCCACCTCTGCTTATTGGTGCTAGATATTGCATAGAAAAAGAGCAGCATCGAGCATCAGCTGGATTCATGACTGCCCCCTGAAGTGCGGCACAACAACTGGCATGTTGCCAACTGCATGCAGTCAATGCACTGTGAGTGGCATACTGCAGTCTGTGTGAGGCGAGGCTCAATATCAATACAAATGATCATATTATTGGACTCACACAAAAGCAACTTTGTAGCACAGACTAGCAGACACATTTATTTTGTTTTTGTTATTATCATTATTGTTATGCTTACCTTCTACCTCACTGCAATATACATCTTTGTTCCCTTGCTAAGGTTCAAGACTGTTTTCTCTCAGGTACATGTCATCAGGGTACCAAATGCGGTATGCACCCCATTTCCATGTACTGTCCCTTTTCATTAATTGGGCATTTTTTTTATGGTGTAGGGTTTGTTTTTCTGAAAAGGCCTCTGATGAGCTAAAATAGCCTCAAGGTTGTAAAGTGCTTCCCTCATAGAGCTAATGCCGGCTTGCCCTTTGGTCTACCCTCATGATCACCGTGTGATTGACTGTTGAAAGGCTCAGGGTGTGCTTTTTGTGAGCTGGGAAATCTTAGCGTCAAATTTACATACAGATCACCATTCAATACTCTTTAATCCCCTTATTACAAACCACCAATGAGGTCTGTTTAATTAGATGGCTGTGTCACTAGTATATTATCGGGTCTCATGTTGTGATGGATGAGCTAAGAACACACTGTCATGTTAACACGTCTCTAGGAAATGATGGATGGGAGACTCCAATCCAATTGGGATGTCAACAGCCACGATCTACTGCACAGAGAGAATACGAAATAACCATTTCTTATGACAACCCGGATGCTCATGCTTTTTGACGTTCCTAACGCTTTCCAATGTCTTATGTGTTGTTGTTTTTGTCTTGGGTTTTCTTTCTCCTGTATATCCCTTCATGTGTGCGTGTTTCTGTGTGTGTGTGTGTGTGTGCGAGGGGGTGGGACCAGGCATTTAGACTGCAACACAGACACAAAGAAGCATCGTGACAATCTCCGTGCAGCAAATAAAGTTAATACAGCGGTTACACCCGGCCACACCCCCGACCACAATCACACCTGTCTTCTGGGTTAACCATCCATGAACAGGACGTGAGACGCATCTTCAAACAACAAAAGATTAACAAAGCGGCAGGCCCAAACCATGTGTCCCCGTCCTGCCTCAAAGTCTGCGCGGACCAGCTCGCGCCAGTCTTCACTCAGATCTTCAATAGATCTCTGGAACTGTGTGAAGTACCATCCTGTTTCAAACGCTCCACCATCATTCCAGTCCCCAAGAAACCTGCAATCTCGGGTCTAAATGACTACAGGCCTGTCGCTTTGACATCTGTGGTCATGAAGTCCTTTGAACGTCTCGTGCTGGACCACCTCAAGAGTGTCAGAGGTCCCCTGCTGGACCCCCTGCAGTTTGCCTACCGAGCGAACAGGTCTGCGGATGATGCAGTCAACATGGGACTGCACTTCATCCTTGAACACCACGACAGTGCAGGGACCTACGCGAGGATCCAGTTCGTAGACTTCAGTGCAGCGTTCAACACCATCATCCCTGAACTCCTTTCATCCAAGCTTCTCCAGCTCAGCGTGCCATCTGCCAGTGGATTTACAGCTTCCTGACGGGCAGGACACAGCAGGTGAGGCTGGGAGAGACCACCTCATCCACACGCAGCATCAGCACTGGGGCGCCCCAAGGTTGTGTCCTCTCTCCGCTGCTCTTCTCTCTCCACACGAACGACTGCACCTCAGCGCACCCGGCTGTCAAACTCCTCAAGTTTGCAGATGACACCACTGTCATCGGGCTCATCAAGGACGGTGACGAGTCTGCATATCGACAGGAAGTGGAGCAGCTGGAGCTGTGGTGCGGCCGACACAACCTGGAGCTTAACACGCTCAAGACTGTAGAGCTGATCGTGGACTTCAGGAGGCATCCTTTGCCACAGCTGCCCCTCACGCTGTCCAGCTGCCTTGTGTCAACCGTCGAGACCTTCAAGTTTCTGGAAATTACAGTCTCTCAGGACCTGAAGTGGGCAACCAACATCAACTCCGTCCTCAAAAAGGCCCAGCAGAAGATGTATTTCCTGCGGCTTCTGAGAAAGCACAGCCTGCCACGGGAGCTGCTGAGGCAGTTCTACACAGCGGTCATCGAATCAGTCCTGTGTTCTTCCATCACAGTCTGGTTTGGTGCTGCTACAAAAAAACCCAGTGGGAGCAAAGTGTCGGCACATTCGATATTTGTGGACAAACTCCGACTGCAACGGACAATCAAAACTGCTGAAAGGGTTGTCGGTACCCCCCTACCAACCCTTGAGGACTTGCACGCTGCCAGAACTAAGACAAGAGTGTGCAAAATCCTCTCTGACCCTCCACATCCCGGTCACCAGCTCTTCCAGCTCCTTCCCTCAGTTAGGCGCTACCGATCTTGGCACGGGAGTATGGGGTCAGAGTTTGGTCCGCATATCCGGCAGTAAGTTGGACTCGTTTCCAGTGGGGGTTGGACTCCGCCAAGGCTGCTCTTTGTCACCGATTCTGTTCATAACTTTTATGGACAGAATTTCTAGGCGCAGCCGAGGCGTAGAGGGGGTCCGGTTTGGTGGCCTCAGTATTGCATCTCTGCTTTTTGCTGATGATGTGGTTCTGTTGGCTTCATCAAGCCGTGACCTCAAACTCTCACTGGAGCAGTTCGCAGACGTGTGTGAAGCGGCTGGGATGAGAATCAGCACCTCCAAATCTGAGACCATGGTCCACAGTCGGAAAAGGGTGGCTTGCCCTCTCCAGGTCGGGGATGAGATCCTGCCCCAAGTGGAGGAGTTCAAGTATCTTGGGGTCTTGTTCATGAGTGAGGGAAAAATGGAACGGGAGACCGACAGGCGGATCGGTGCAACGTCTGCAGGACACGCTGGAGAGACTACGTCCTTCGGCTGGCCTGGGAACGCCTCGGGATCCCCCCGGAAGAGCTGGATGAAGTGGCTGGGGAGATGGAAGTCTGGGCGTCCCTGCTAAAGCTTCTGCCCCCGCAACCTGACCCCGGATAAGCGGTAGAAAATGGATGGATGGAATTTAAGTGCCTTAAACATTTATTCTTCCCTGGGAACTACCCTGAGAATGCCTGATCTTGTCTGATCTCAGAAGCTAAGCAGGCTTCGTCCTGGATAGTACTTGGATGGGAAATCACCTCAGAATATTTGGTGCTGGGGTTGGGCAGTATGCCAATCACCTGCTCCTGTAAAAACTACAGATTACAGAAACTGCAATTGCTGCCTAATGTGGCTCATGGCATTGAGAGCTCTAGAAAAAAAAAATTCATTTTGTATGCATTTGTATGTTGTTGTTTGAGGAGTATAATTTACAAGATTTGTGCATATGTGACGTTCATTAGTGAACCTGCTGCCAAAGTAAAGGTATCGTTAGTTTGCACTGGAAGTGGTGCAATTGTTTTCAAGTTTTAAAAAAAGAGCAACATACTAACATACTGGTACTACAGGACTGGGTATGGCGGTCCTCTCTCCCTGTGGTTGTCCCACCGGGTGAGCCTGGCCTGCAAGAGCCATGCCTCTTAATCACTCACTTAGCACAAACTCACACCATTCATTGTAAATATCCATCCATCCCAGTGACATGCGGTGAGGTTCTTGATTGGTGAGGCACTGACTACGTCATGTGACTGTCCGTCACTAAATGTCACACACGTTCATTAAATATATTAGACAGTCTGTTAAACGTCAGTAAGTGCAGTACATGTTTGATAAAACGTATATTATTGGAGAGGTAAACCCCAATTCCAATGAAGTTGGGACGTTGTGTTAAACCTAAATAAAAACAGAATACAATGATTTGCAAATCATGTTCAACCTATATTTAATTGAATATGGAACAAAGACAATATATTTAATGTTCAATCTGATAAACTTTATTGTTTTTAGCAAATAATCATTAACTTAGAATTTTATGGCTGCAACATGTTCCAAAAAAGCTGGGACAGGTAACAAAAAAGACTGAGAAAGTTGAGGAATGCTTATCAAATACCTGTTTGGAACATCCCACAGGTGAACAGGCTAATTGGGAACAGGTGGGTGCCATGATTGGTTATAAAAGGAGCTTCCCTGAATTGCTCAGTCATTCACAAGCAAAGATGGGGCGAGGTTCACCTCTTTGTGAACAAGTGCGTGAGAAAATAGTCGAACAGTTTAAGGACGATGTTCCTCAACGTACAATTGAAAAGAATTTAGGGATTTCATCATCTCCGGTCCATAATATCTTCATAAGGTTCACAGAATCTGGAGAAATCACTGCATGTAAGCGGCAAGGCCGAAAACCAACATTGAATGCCCGTGACCTTCGATCCCTCAGGCGGCACTGCATCAAAAACCGACATCAATGTGAAAAGGATATCACCACATGGGCTCAGGAACACTTCAGAAAACCAATGTCAGTAAATACTGTTTGGCGCTACATCCATAAGTGCAACTTGAAACTCTACTATGCAAAGCAAAAGTCATTTATCAACAACACCCAGAAACGGCGCCGGCTTCTCTGGGCCCGACCTCATCTTCAATGGACTGATGGAAAAGTGTTCTGTGGTCCGACGAGTCCACATTTCAAATTGTTTTGGGAAAATTTGGACGTCGTGTCCTCCGGGCCAAAGAGGAAAAGAACCATTGGACTGTTATGGATGCAAAGTTCAAAAGCCAGCATCTGTGATGGTATGGGGCTGTGTTAGACCCCGGACTGTTGAACAGCTGAAGCTGTACATCGAGCAAGAATGGGAAATAATTCCACCTGCAACGCTTCAACAATTAGTGTCCTCAGATCCCAAACGTTTATTGAATGTTGTTAAAAGAAAAGGTGATGTAACACAGTTGTAAACATGACCCTATCCCAGCTTTTATGGAACGTGTTGCAGCCATAAAATTCTAAGTTTATCAGTTTGAACATTGAATATCTTGTCTTTGTAGTGTATTCAATCAAATATAGGTCGAACATGACTTGCAAATCATTGTATTCTGTTTTTATTTATGTTAAACACAACGTCCCAACTTCATTGGAATTGGGGTTCTAATAAGGAAACACCAATGTCTCTTGTGTGAAGTCACGGACCAATCACAGCCTGCCTGAACGGATGTGTGCGTGGTCTCTTGAAGCATCATGGGAGTGATGACTCAACGTGACTCGTAGCTGCGCTTCCTATACATTTGAACAGGAAATAAAGAAAATTCAGCTATTTTAATGATGAAATCGTTTAAATTATTGGATTCAAATGAAAAGCAATTTCACGCACGGACCATAGAACTAAAATGGAAAAATTTAATGTTATCAGAGGGTTGCGTCAGGAAGGGCATCCGGCTTAAAACCTTGCCAAACAAATATGAGCGTTCATCCAAAGAATTCCATACCGGATCGGTCGTGGCCCGGGTTAACAACGTCCGCCACCGGCGCCGTCAACCTGCAGGGCGCTGTTGGAAATTCAGCTACTGTGGGTCGAAGTCGAAGTCAAAGAAGAAGAAGAAGAAGAGGTGGAAAGCGGGTTCTTCGGCAGAAAGAGAAGAGGAAAACAAAGAGCCTAGAACTGAATGTGGGGACTTTGAATGTTGGGACTATGACAGGAAAATCTCGGGAGTTGGTTGACATGATGATTAGGAGAAAGGTTGATATATTGTGTGTCCAGGAGACCAGGTGGAAAGGCAGTAAGGCTAGAAGTTTAGGGGCAGGGTTTAAATTATTTTACCATGGTGTAGATGGGAAGAGAAATGGAGTCGGGGTTATTTTAAAAGAAGAGTTGGCTAAGAATGGAGGTGAAAAGAGTATCAGATCGAGTGATGAGGCTGAAATTTGAAATTGAGGGTGTTATGTGTAATGTGATTAGTGGCTATGCCCCACAGGTAGAATGGGACCTAGAGGTGAAAGAGAAATTCTGGAAGGAGCTAGATGATGTAGTTCTGAGCATCCCAGACAGAGAGAGAGTCGTAATTGGTGCAGATTGTAATGGACATGTTGGTGAAGGTAATAAGGGTGATGAAGAAGTGATGGGTAAGTACGGTATCCAGGAAAGGAACTTGGAGGCACAGATGGTGGTAGACTTTGCAACAAGGATGCAAATGGCTGTAGTGAACACTTTTTTCCAGAAGAGGCACGAACATAGGGTGACCTACAAGAGCGGAGGTAGAAGCACACAGGTCGATTACATCTTGTGCAGACGATGTAATCTGAAGGAGGTTACCAACTGTAAGGTAGTGGTAGGGGAGAGTGTGGCTAGACAGCATAGGATGGTGGTGTGTAAGATGACTCTGGTGGTGGGGAGGAAAATTAGGAAGACAAAGGCAGAGAAGAGAACCATGTGGTGGAAGCTGAGACAGGACGAGTGTTGTGCAGTTTTTCGGGAAGAGGTGATACAGGCGCTCGGTGGACGGGAGGAGCTTCCAGAAGACTGGACCACTGCAGCCAAGGTGATCAGAGAAGCAGGCAGGAGAGTACTTGGTGTATCTTCTGACAGGAAAGGAGAGAAGGAGACTTGGTGGTGGAACCTCACAGTACAGGAAATCATACAAGGAAAACGGTTAGCTAAGAAGAAGTGGGACACTGAGAGGACCGAGGAGAGGCGAAAGGAATACATTGAGATGCGACACAGGGCAAAGGTAGAGGTGGCAAAGGCAAAACAAGAGGCATATGATGACATGTATGGCAGGTTGGACACTAAAGAAGGAGAAAAGGATCTATACAGGCTGGCCAGACAGAGGGATAGAGATGGGAAGGATGTGCAGCAGGTTAGGGTGATTAAGGATAGAGATGGAAATATGTTGACTGGTGCCAGCAGTGTGCTAGGTAGATGGAAAGAATACTTCGAGGAGTTGATGAATGAGGAAAATGATAGAGAAGGGAGAGTAGAAGAGGCAAGTGTGGTGGACCAGGAAGTGGCAATGATTAGTAAGGGGGAAGTTAGAAAGGCATTAAAGAGAATGAAAAATGGAAAGGCAGTTGGTCCTGATGACATTCCTGTGGAGGTATGGAAGCATCTAGGAGAGGTGGTTGTGGAGTTTTTGACCAGCTTGTTCAATAGAATTCTAGTGCGTGAGAAGATGCCTGAGGAATGGAGGAAAAGTGTACTGGTGCCCATTTTTAAGAACAAAGGTGATGTGCAGAGCTGTGGCAACTATAGAGGAACAAAGTTGATGAGCCACACAATGAAGTTATGGGAAAGAGTAGTGGAGGCTAGACTCAGGACAGAAGTGAGTATTTGCGAGCAACAGTATGGTTTCATGCCTAGAAAGAGTACCACAGATGCATTATTTGCCTTGAGGATGTTGATGGAAATGTACAGAGAAGGTCAGAAGGAGCTACATTGTGTCTTTGTAGATCTAGAGAAAGCCTATGACAGAGTACCCAGAGAGGAACTGTGGTACTGCATGCGGAAGTCTGGAGTGGCAGAGAAGTATGTTAGAATAATACAGGACATGTACGAGGGCAGCAGAACAGCGGTGAGGTGTGCTGTCGGTGTGACAGAAGAATTTAAGGTGGACGTGGGACTGCATCAGGGATCAGCCCTGAGCCCCTTCCTTTTTGCAGTGGTGATGGATAGGCTGACAGATGAGGTTAGACTGGAATCCCCGTGGACCATGATGTTTGCAGATGACATTGTGATCTGCAGTGAAAGCAGGGAGCAGCTGGAGGAACAGTTAGAAAGATGGAGGCATGCACTGGAAAGCAGAGGAATGAAGATTAGCCGAAGTAAAGCAGAATATATGTGCATGAATGAGAGGGGTGGTGGGGGAAGAATGAGGCTACAGGGAGAAGAGATGGCAAGGGTAGAGGACTTTAAATACTTGGGGTCAACCGTCCAGAGCAATGGTGAGTGTGGTCAGGAAGTGAAGAAACGGGTCCAAGCAGGTTGGAACGGGTGGAGGAAGGTGTCAGGTGTGTTATGTGACAGAAGAGTCTCTGGTAGGATGAAGGGCAAAGTTTATAAAACAGTGGTGAGGCCAGCCATGATGTATGGATTAGAGACAGTGGCACTGAAGAGAAAACAGGAAGCAGAGCTGGAGGTGGCGGAAATTAAGATGTTGAGGTTCGCTCTCGGAGTGACCAGGTTGGATAAAATTAGAAATGAGCTCATCAGAGGGACAGCCAAGGTTCGATGTTTTGGAGACAAAGTTAGAGAGAGCAGACTTCAATGGTTTGGACACGTCCAGAGGAGAGAGAGTGAGTATATTGGTAGAAGGATGATGAGGATGGAGCTGCCAGGCAAGAGAGCTAGAGGAAGACCAAAGAGAAGGTTGATGGATGTCGTGAGGGAAGACATGATGGCAGTTGGTGTTCGAGAGGAGGATGCAGGAGATAGGCTCTCATGGAAAAGGATGACGCGCTGTGGCGACCCCTAACGGGACAAGCCGAAAGGAAAAGAAGAAGAAGATAAGGTTTTTTTTTTACTATTCACATGCAGTGGAAAAGAAAGACCGCCACGGGGCAGTGAGGCTCTGGCAGTGTTGAGTTGAGCTTCATCGAGCTCCAGACGTCACGTTACTGTAGTTCGTGCCTCACCAATCATGAACCTCACCGCATGTCACTAAGTATAGTATAGTAAATGGTAAATGGACTGCACTTATATAGTGCTTTATCTAGACCAGGGGTCGGGAACGCATGGCTCGCGAGCCAGATGTGGCTCTTTGATGATGGCATCTGGCTCGCAGATCAATCTTAGCTGACATTTCTTAACACAAAAAATAAATAACAATTCCGCTGACATTTTAGAGGAAAACATTGCAAAAATCCAAACATTTTCCATTTTCGGTACCACTTTATCCTCACTAGAGTCGCAGGCGTGCTGGAGCCTATCCCAGCTATCTTCGGGCGACAGGCGACAGGCACATATAAACCAACAACCATTCGTGCACACAGTCACACCTAAGGCCAATTCAGAGTCTTCAATCAACCTACCATGCATGTTTTGGGGATGTGGGAGGAAACCGGAGTGCCTGGAGAAAAGCCACGCAGGCATGGGGAGAACATGCAAACTCCACACAGGCGAGGCCGGGATTTCAACCCCGGTCCCCAGAACTGTGAGGCAGATGTGCTACCCACCGTTCGCCCGATCGTACCATCATGATGGCAAATCATGTGGTAGCAAGGGTTAGCTCATTTTGTGGCACAAGGTCTTGGCTCATCTCGGCATATTCAACTTGCTGCTTGTTCCACGACATCGTATGTGATTTGAAACGGTGATATATATCCATCCATCCATCCATTTTCTGAGCCGCTTCTCCTCACTAGGGTCGCGGGCGTGCTGGAGCCTATCCCAGCTATCATCGGGCAGGAGGCGGGGTACACCCTGAACTGGTTGCCAGTCAATCGCACGGCACATACAAACAAACAACATTCGCTCTCACATTCACACCTACGGGCAATTTAGAGTCCCCAATTAATGCATGTTTTTGGGATGTGGGTGGAAACCGGAGTGCCCGGAGAAACCCACGCAGGCACGGGGAGAACATGCAAACTCCACACAGGCGGGACCGGGTATTGAACCCCGCTCCTCAGAACTGTGAGGCTGACGCTCTAACCAGTCGGCCACCGTGCCGCCGGTGAGACTACAATCATACAAAATACCTGCTGTTGGCCCATATGTTGATACTTTTTTTACTCTATATGTTTGAATGTTAGAATTGATGTTTTTTTTTGTTTTGTTTTGTTTTTTACCTCGGAGTATTGATTGTCCATGAAGTCTCTTTGGCCATGAAGACTTTAAGATCAAGTTCATTTTTAAATACGTTTTCTATGAAGATAATTTTCTCAACATAGCATTTGAAACTATTGTTAATTTAGTGTGTAGAGGAATTGTTACTGATTAAGATGACATTATGTAAATATTTGTTTATGAGACACGGTCTATGTATTCCTTATTATGACGAGAGCCACCAATGGCTCGGAGCAGCTTGTGCATCCGATGTCTAATAATGGCTTTTCTTTTTAAATAGCTGTCAATATATAGTGCTGTATGTCATGAATGGCACAAAGGACAGGACCCAAAATGCACGACTCCAATTCAAGTGGACAGTTTCAAAAAGAGAGGTTTAATAAACGGGCAGAGGTCGGTACACAGGCAGGCTATCCGCAAAGGCAACAGTATCCGAAAAACATGAGGCAAAAAGGTCAATAATCAGAACAGGGTCTAGGATTACTATGAGTCGGTGACGTGGAAACAAGGAATGCTGGAACGTGCAACAAGTTACAACGAACGTACTTTACTGAAGTATTTAACAATGTACTCACATTATTTTTTTATCAATCCTCATCCACAAATCCATCAAAGTCCTCATCTTCTGTATCCGAAATGAACACCTGGGCAAGTTCTCCATCAAACACGTCAAGTTCCCTCTCGTCATTGTCAGAGTCAGTCTCGTTGCCGTGCGGCTCCTCAGAAATGATGCCGGCTTTTACGAAAGCTCGAACAACACTGCAAGCAGACACGTTAGCCCAAGAAACCACAATCCATTCACAAATTGTGGCGTAACTCGCCCGGCGCTGCCTCCTAGTCTTAGTAAAGCTGTGTTTGCCCTCTGTCATCCATGGCTCCCACGCCGCTCACAACTTCACTTTGAACGCCCTGTTTACACGGATGTCCAGCGGTTGGAGTTCCTTCGTCAAGCCTCCCGGAATGATGGCAAGCTCTGAGTTATTGCACTCACTCTAATGGTGATTGTAGAGACGCTGTTCTTTGCTCATTAATCCATTGCTTGAGTTGGTCTTCCAACTCGGGCCACCTCGCATTGTTTACGCGGAAACTCAGCTTCGTCTTCTTGATCTGGCGAAGCTCGTTTTCCTGCTTCCTCCACTTGCGAACCATGGATTCGTTGATCTTGAATTCTCTCGCGGCTGCTTGATTTCCATGTTCCTCCACGTAACTCATAGCTTGCAGTTTAAACTGTGCTTTGTAAGCGTGTCTCTTCGTAGGTGCCATTTACGGGGGTCCTTAGCCAAACCGATGCACATACCGGAACTATATACCTACTGGGGCGTGTCTTTAGCTTCCTCTGTCACACGCACCCTTCCCCCTTTACGTCCGCATGCTTCCCCCTTTACGTCCGCATGCTGTCCTCAGTCACGTCCACCTTCCTCTATATAAGCAGCGTGTCGGCAGGAAATCCTCCCAGATGTCAGGCGGAGCGCTCATTAAAGTCACACAACATTTACAGATTATGGAACTCGGCGCACACATACGGCGCGCCACATTATAAGGCGCCCCGTCCATTTTGGAGAAAATTTAAGACTTTTAAGTGCACCTTATGGTCGTGAAAATACGGTATTTTGATTCTATTTCTGATCAAAGCAAAAGTGTGTTTTGATTTTTTTTTTACACAATTTTCCTGACAATGAAGTCCTAAACCGTGAGGTCACAACAGAGACTCTTACAATAAACCAGTGCCGAACTCTACGCCTATATCATGCTGCTAAAATTCTCAGTAATATCAAGTGGAGGAAATACAATTGAAAGACATAAATGCAACGGCATACTTTTCCCTCGCTTTGGATGAGTCGACAGACGTAAGCCATTTATCCCAGTTCAGTGTGATTGCAAGGTTTGTTGCCGGTGACACACTGCGTGAGGAAAGTCTTGCTGTTTTGCCAATGAAAGGGACAACAAGAGGGGGATTTCATAGAGTTCGCTAAAGAAAAAAAAATTTCCCGATGGATAAACTTATTTCAGTGTGTACTGATGGTGCGCCGCGTATGGGAAGAAAAACAAGGGATTTGTAGCACTTCTTCGTGAACATGAAAATAGACCCATCCTAAGTTTTCATTGCATTCTGCATCAGGAGGTACTTTGTGCTCAACTGTGTGGCGAGCAGCTTAATGAGGTGATGGCTCTGGTCATTCGGGTGGTCAACTTTATCGTTGCCCGAGCTTACAATGAACGCCAGTTTAAAACACTGCTGGATGAAGTTGGGAATAATTATCCCGGTCTGCTTTTGCACACCAATGTGCGTTGGTTGTCAAGAGGGAAGGTGGTCAGCCGTTTTGCAGCTTGCCTGAGCGAAATACGGACTTTTTTTTAAATGAAAAATGTCAAGCATCCTGAGCTAACACTGAATGGCTCCTGAAGTTTTATTATCTCGTGGACATGACTGAACATCCGAACCAGCTCAATGTGAAAATGCAAGGCACTGGAAATACAATATTATCCCTTCAACAAACAGTGTTTGGATTTGAAAACAAGCTGGAATTCTTTTTTGCGAATGTTGAAACAGGTCATCTGCTACATTTTGAAATACTGAAGTAATTTAAAGATGCGTGCACAGCAAGTAACCACACTCAACATTTTGATCTCCAGCAACTAGTTGGCTTCACATCTAATCTTCTGCAGTCATTCAAAGCACGCTTTGGAGAATATAGTGAGCGCACTTGTCTTTTTAAGTTCATCACTCATCCTGATGAGTGTGCTGTGGAGAAAGCCGACCTGAGTTACATCCCTGGTGTCTCATTGGAGATTTTGAGTTAGAATTTGCTGACCTGAAGGCTTTAGACGTGGGTGAACAAGTTCAAGTCACTAAATGAAGATTTGGAAATACTTGCACAAGAGCAAGCCGAGCTGGCGAGCAAGCACAAGTGGACAGAAATGAAAAAACTTCAACCGGCAGACCAGCTGATTGTCAAAACTTGGAACTCGCTTCCTGTCACATACCACACACTTCAGCGTGTGTGTATTGCCGTATTGACCATATTTGGCTCCACGTATGCATGTGAGCAGTCGTTCTCACATTTAAAAAAACAAGACCGACCTACGATCACGTTTAACGGATGGAAGCCTCAACGCCTGCATGAAGCTTAACCTCACCACGTATCAACCAAACTAAAAAGCTATCAGCAACACCATGCAACACCAGAAGTTGCATTAACATTAAAAAACATTTTATTTATTATTGGTTAGCTTCAGTATAGCGATGTTAAAGAGTACATTATTATAGTCTGAAATTGTTGGTATTGCTTAAAAGATGCACACATTAGTTGTATTATGCGTTAAAAAAATATTGTATGGCTCTCACGGAAATACATTTTAAAATATGTAGCTTTCATGGCTCTCTTGGCCAAAAAGGTTCCTGACCCCTGATCTAGACCATCACAGTGCCCAAAGCACTTTACAAAGCCTCATATTCACCCACTCTCACACACATTCATACACCAATGGGTGACTGCTGCCAGGCCCACTGGGAGCAAATTAGGGTTCAGTGTCTTGCCCAAGGACACTTCGACATGCAGACAGTTGTCGCCGGGATTTGAACGGTCACTGGGCAACCTGCTTTACCTACTGAGCCACAGCAGCCCATACATTCATTTGTCTACATCGACTATGCAGTATATACAGTATTTCTTTTGTTTTTTCCTAAAAAGTTGTCATTTTGGAGGTGAGGGGATTCCACAATTCGACAATATATAAAATGTGACAATATATAAAATGTGACTATATACTGTCACTTTATAGTATATGGTACGTTGACTCACTGGTTAGCACATCTAGATCGTAGTTCTGAGGACCTGGGTTCAAATCCAGCCTCGCCTGTGTGGAGTTTGCATGTTCTCCCTGTGCCTGTGTTGTTTTTTCTCCAGGTACAGGCTCCTACAGACCCAAAACATGCGTGGTAGGTTAATTGAAGACTCAAAATTTCCCGTAGGTGTGAATGTGAATGTTTTTTTGTTTATGTGCCCTGCGATTGCCTGGCGACCAGTTCAGCGTGTATCCCGCCTCTCGCCCGGAATCAGCTGGGATAGGCCCTAGTGAGGATAAGCGGTACGGAGGATGAATGACTGATGAATGAATATAGTATTGTACATTCCTTTTTCACCACTGGCTCTAAGGGCTAGGTGATATGACCTAAAATTAATATCATGGTTTAAATTGAATCCCTTCACAATAATGGTATATATTGTGATATATGCCTCAGTGTAAAAATTATAATGGAAGTATTTATGCATTGGTTGTCGATTTTGTGAATATAATAATTGTAAAGTCGTGTTGCGTCATCGGCTGTTCATACAGATTTGATAACACTTTGTATATGGCAAGACAAATAACTTTGTATAATTTTGTTTTGGACTTGAATGTCATATTAGGCACAAATAGTAATGACAAAAGCAGTCCTGACTACGTTCCATATGTAAATCCATCCATCCATTATCTGAGCCGCTTCTCCTCACTATGGTCGCGGGCGTGCTGGAGCCTATCCCAGCTATCATCGGACACCCTGAACTGGTTGCCAGCCAATCGCAGGGCACATACAAACAAACAACCATTTGCACTCACATTCACACCTACGGGCAATTTAGAGTTGTCAATTAACCTACCACGCTCGTTTTTGGGATGTGGGAGGAAACCAGAGTGCCCGGAGAAAACCCACGCAGGCACGGGGAGAACATGCAAACTCCACACAGGCGGGGCTGGGGATCGAACCCTCCACTCCCATCCTCACTTTTCCAGATCCCAAGCAGCAGTTTGTTGTGGAAGTTGATGCGTCTGGTGCCGAAATAGGAGCAGTGCTTTCTCAGAAATGTCTCAAGGATGGTAAGTTACATCCTTGTGCTTATCTCTCTAAAAAAGTGACTCCAGCCGAGAGAAATTATGACGTAAGTGACCGTGAACTGCTGGCTGTCAAGGTGGCTTTGGGGGAGTGGAGGCACTGGCTACAAGGGGCTCAGACCCCGTTTTTAGTATGGACGGATCACAAGAACCTTGAGTATCTCAAGTCTGCTAAAATATTAAATGCTAGGCAGGCCAGATGGGCTCTATTCTTCACAAGATTGAATTTCATGGTATCCTACCGACCTGGTTCTAAAAATAGTAAGCCAGATGCTTTATCACGTATTTTCTGCGAAGAGAATTCTTTGTCCGAACCTAAAATAATTTTGCCCAAGTCATGTTTTATTTCTGCTTTTTTTGGGGACATTAAAACTGAGGTAAAAGCCAGTACCTGGATGTTATTAGTATTTTTATACAACGTAGTGAAGGATGCCGTGTAGCAATATTTATTTAGAAATCGGATACATATAGCTGAAGTATTCTCTGGCACAGGTTTGCTATTAATCATAACTCTGACTAATGTTATGAAAAAAAATATGCAATGAATTTTAACCAGATTGTTTAAATGAGGCCATACTGTTAAAACTCTTTTTTTTTTTGTCTTGGGCCGCATTATAGTTATGATTTCTCTCAGAGGGCCGTTAAAACACTGAAACCATATAAATGTTTAATTGCCAAAACATATTACCATTACACAAGAAATTGAGGGATAACTAGTTTTGAAATCAGAAGACAAGGATAATAGTTTGTTTAAGTTACTGTCGAAGAAGGGTTTCGTAACAGAAAAATGCAATATCTCAACATTACTGTTTATTATTATGACAATTTGGATTTTGGGTATAGATTTTAGCAAAAATCACAGAAGTTGTCGAGCATGATTTGCTTTTGCGGGCCACATAAAATGATGTGGCGGGCCGCAACTGGCCCCCAGACCTTGAGTTTGACACCTATGCTGTAAATCATTTAGAAGTTAGGTTTGCACTTTCTCTCGAGTGGTGGGCACCGCACATGCTGTAGTTACCCTTTTTCCATTACAATCTCACAATTACTTGCACTGTGGGCACATCTACAGAAAACCACTGATGTCACTGAGACAAGATGCAGCTATGAATGAAAATGGTAATACAGTACTGTAGAAATCCCATGGTCATTTTAAGCTAATTTCCTTCGCAGGAAGAGATTACAGTTATGAGTGGGGAAAAAAAGAGCAAAAGAAGAATGGAAATGCTCTAATCAGAGCAACAGCCTCTAGTAGCAACTCGCTTTGTGATGGTGCAGTCTTATTATGTAGTCCCATGGGCAATATGAAATTTTTATTGAAGTCTACATTTGAAAATGCTGTACTCTTACTTTAGTTTTATCCAGTGTTTATTACTACGATCTACCACTACAGAATAAAAGCAAAGCAAAGCAAATGTATTTATATGGCGCATTTCATACACAAGGTAACTCAATTTGCTTTACATGATTAAAAACATTTAAAAACAAAGAAAGACAAATAAAAAACAGCTTATAAACATTTAAATCAAATAGAAAAATTAAAATACAATAAAAACAGCGTGCAGTGCAAGAAAGATCATTTAAAAGTGGAAAAGCTCTAAAAAGGATCAGAAAAAAAGAAGAGTTTTTAACCTGGACTTAAAAATATTAACACTTTGTGCTGATGTCACTTCTGTTGGCAACCTTTTCCATTTGTGTGCTGCGTAACAACTAAATGCTGCTTTACCATGTTTGCTTCGGACTCTGTGCGCCACTAATTGATTTGAGTCTGTAGATCACAGATCCAGGCAGGGTTTATATTCTATTAGCATTTCTTTCATGTATTCAGGACCAAAACAATTTAGTGATTTATAGACAAGTAGCAGAACTTTAAAATCTATTCTAAAGCTGACTGGGAGCCAGTGCAGAGACTTTAGAATTGGAGAAATATGTTCTGGTTTCTTTGTTCTGGTCAGAGCCCAAGCTGCAACATTCTGAATGAGCTGCAGCTGGTTAATGCTCTTTTGGGAGAGTCCAGTCTGAAGACCGTTACAGTAATCAATGCTACTTGAGATAAAACCATCGATGAGCTTCTCCTGATCAGCTTAGTACTTGCAAGCCTTCACTCTGGATATGTTATTCAGCTGGGAGAAGGCTGTTTTACAAATTGATTTGATATGACTGTAAAAAATCATGGTCAGAATCTATCAGTACACCAAGGTTTAGGACTTGGTCTTTTGTTTTTAAAGAGAGTGACTCCAGGTATTTACTAACAGCAATCCTCCTTTCTTTACTGCCAAAACAATTATCTCAGTTTTGTTGTGGTTTAATTGAAGAAAGTTTTGGCTCATCCAGTTATTTATCTGTTTTAGACAGTGACTCAACACTTCCAGTGAACTTTAGTCCTCTGGAGACACTGCTAGATATAATTGCATTGTCATTTGCATAGTCAACATTAAGGTTCTGAAGAATTTGACCCAAGGGTAGCATATACAGGCTGAATAAGAGGGGTCCAAGAACTGACCCTTGAGGGACCCCAAGGGCCATTACCATTCGATGAGATTAAATACAAAATATGTTTTACCTTTCAGCATCTATGGTGCCTTCACAGATGTGTACGTTACCCATGCCATTGGCACTAACACAGCCCCATACCATCACAGATGCTGGCTTTTGAACTTTGCGTCTATAACAGTCCGGATGGTTCTTTTCCTCTTTGGCCCGGAGGACACAACGTCCGCAATTTCCAAAAACAATTTGAAATGTGGACTCGTCGGACCACAGAACACTTTTCCACTTTGCATCAGTCCGTTTTAGATGAGCTTGGTCCGGCGGCGTTTCTCGGTGTTGTTGATAAATGGCTTTTGCTTTGCATAGTAGAGTTTCAAGTTGCACTTACGGATGTAGCGCCGCACTGTATTTACTGACATTGGTTATCTGACAAGTGTTCCTGAGCCCATGTGGTGATATCCTTTACACATTGATGTCGTTTTATGATGCAGTGCCGCCAGAGGGATCGAAGGTTACGGGCATTCATTGTTGGTTTTTGGCCATGCTGCTTACATGCAGTGATTTCTCCAAATTCTCTCAACCTTTTGAGTATGTGGACCGTAGATGATGAAATCCCTAAATTCCTTGCAATTGTACATTGCTAAAATCAATAAAGTTAATCAATTTGAACATTAAATATCTTGTCTTTGTAGTGTATTCAATTAAATATAGGTTGAACATCCATCCATCCATTTTCTGAGCCGCTTCTCCTCACTAGGGTCGCGGGCGTGCTGGAGCCTATCCCAACTGTCATCGGGCAGGAGGCGGGGTACACCCTGAACTGGTTGCCAGCCAATCGCAGGGCACATAGGAACAAACAACCATTCGCACTCACAGTCATGCCTACGGGCAATTTAGAGTCTCCAATTCATGCATGTTTTTGGGATGTGGGAGGAAACCGGAGTACCCGGAGAAAACCCACGCAGGCACGGGGAGAACATGCAAACTCCACACAGGCGGGGACGGGGATTGAACCCCGCACCTCAGAACTGTGAGGCTGACGCTCTAACCAGTCGGCCACCGTTGAACATGATTTGCAAATCATTGTATTCTGTTTTTATTTATGTTTAACACAACGTCCCAACTTCATTGGAATTGGGTTTGTAGATCAACCATTTGGAGTGTTGAGTTATTGATACCATTTAGCCTACAGCCATGCAATGCTATCAAGTAACTAAAGCAACAGCAGGTTCTCAAGTCTTACCAGAGATGTCATGATATGTGCCCTGCAGTTCTTTTTTTTGGAGCTTGGGTGTCGCTTTGCATCTTGCTTACCCCTCTCTCTAGCACTCTCCCCAGCAATCACCACCTCTTCGCCCGTACACCTGTTCCCAATCAGCACTCATCACTGCCTGCATTTAAGCCTGCCTGACCCAGGGATCTAGCGCCAGAGTATGCACACTCGTTCGTGGTACACAGGCCGACTCTTGAGGTAACTTCTTGTGTGTAAGTTGATTACCTGGCTCCCGCACTTGTACTCATCCTCTTGTGTTCTCCTCCGCTTCCAGTGTTTCTCCCATGTCTCCTGTTTTGCCGCCCGCTCCAACCATGCCGTCTAGCTCTTCCACCTGCTCACGCTCCCGTATCCTGCCCGTTCCTTGTTCCTACGAACCACTATCAAACCCTGAGCTACCTCAAAATAAACCATTCTCATCTACTCCCTCGGCCTCAGCATGCTTTTGGGTCCAATCCAATACCATGCGATTATGTATCTTGACAGAATACTCTGGCCCTCATGGACCCAGCCACACCGGAAGCGTTGAGGGAAGCGCTCGCCCACCGAGGCCCACATTTGCAGACAGGATAAAGCTCTCCGCAAAATCATGGACTCTTTAAGCACCCTCACACAACAAGTATCACTCCTGTCCTCCCACATGGACTCTGGCAACCCCCACCTCAGCAACCCTTCCGTGAGTATTCCACCCGAGCCCACAGCCTCCACAGACACCTGGACCAACCGCACGTTCCTCCTCCCGAACCTTACTCCGGGGACAGAGGTTCCTGTGGTCAGTTTCTATTAAACTGTTCACTTATATCAAGAAGGTCAGTCAAGGAGTTAAGAAGGTCTTTGACCACCCTGTGAAGGGTAGGGAAACCATTCAGTGCTCTAGCTCTGTGGCTTCCTATTCTATAGATTTTAGGATTCTAGCGGGTGAGTATGGGTAGGATGACACTGCATTAAAGGGTATTTTTTAAAGGACTATCTGAGCAGCTGAAGGACGAGCTCGCAGCCAGGGACAAGCCTACCTCACTCGAGGATATAATCGCCTTATCGATAAAACTGGACCATCGTCTACGTGAAAGAGCTACGAAGAAAGGGGTTTGTACACGTAGAATAGCACCTTCCGGGGACACAGCACCTGCAGTCACCCCGCCTCACACTGAACCCCCTCCCAACTTTATTCACCCCCCTCCAGCCCGGTAGAACCGGAACCCATCCTTCCTTCCTCCTGCTTCACTGGGGCTGCCACATGGGAGACTGGACCTCCTTACCGGCTCTTCATGCCCAATTCTGCATGCTCGGAAGTACTTCAGTGGGCCCATAACTCCAAACATACCTGTCATTCCGGATTCACCCGTGCCACCCAATCCCACAATACCTCTGGTGGACCAGCCTGGTTAAAAACACCTGAGAGTTCGTCCTAGCCTGCTTCGTCTGTGCCCGAGGTAAAACTTTGCATCAGCCTCCAGCTGGTCTGCTGTCCCCCTTACCCATCCCGAGCAAACCTTGGTCCCATATTGCCTTGGACTTAGTTTATCATCATTCTTACTATCATTGACCGTTTCTCCAAGTGGACCCCTTCCACGGTTACCCTCTGCTTTCGAAACTGCTGACCTTCTTGTCCTTCACGTGTTCAAACTCCACGGCATCCCCATTGACATCGTCTCAGACCAAGGTCCTCGGTTCTCCTCCCAGGTTTGGAAGGAGTTCTGTAAGGCGGTGGGTGCAGTCTGTCCTCAGGATACCACCCACAATCCAACGGCCAGACGGAGCAGGCGAATGAAAATCTGGAATCCGCTCTTCACTGCGTAGCTGCACGCAATCCTGTCTCCTGGAGCACCTTTCTCCCGTGGGTTGAATACGCTCACAACTCCCTCACCAGCTCCGTCACGGGTATTTCTCCCTTCATGGCATGCTATGGTTTACAACCTCCACTGTTCAAGGGACAGGAGCACATGGTGGCGGTTCCTTTGGTGAGGGAGCACCTACGACGAGTCCAATCGATTTGGAAGGATGTCAGGGCGGTCCTAGCTCGTTCAGCCGAAAGAAACAAGTGGCTGGCGGATATTCATCACTCCCCTACGCCTGTATACAAGCTGGTTCAGATGGTTTGGCTCTCCTCCCGTGACCTTCCTCTCCCGCAATATACTGCCATTGGCTTAGACAAGTGAAAGCATAGTAAAAAAAAGGTCACAGACACCTGGCCCAACCAAAATAAAAATCATGGGTATATACTGCATTTCCAACAGTGTTGTCTAATACTCAAATTTAAAGGTGAACTTATAAACAACTTATTTCTTTTTTAATAGAGCTAGAGACGAGCCAAAATGTTTTTAATATTCCTTTGAGATGCAATATTCATTGTATTCATTCTGTTCCAAATGGTCTGTGCTTTTCTGAGAATAAACCAGACTTTTATAACGTATAATAACACATGCATCCACACATACACGCACGCACACACACACACACACACACTCACACTCACACACACACACACACACACTCGTTTCAAGTTCAGATTTCATTTTCGGCATTTCCTGGCAAGTTTGATGCATGTCACATGAATAACATAGCTCAGTGTTGAACACTAACCCAGTCCTTGGAGCCTATATGCAATAACAATTCTGAGAAATTACAATATTACAGTTTGTATTACAAATATTTGACAGTCTACCTTGAGTCACACTATTTCATACAGTCTATATTTATCAACAGTTCACAAAGATCTTCATACCTATTTAAGATGGTGCTTACTATGGTGGCCAGCAAAATGTTTAACAAAAATGGTGCCTTTGCATGCTTGCTCTCAATGCTGAGCACACCCTTCATTCTGCTAAAATTATTTTGTCTCATCAGTTGTCTCCAGACATGTTAGTCTTGTTTATCAAACTTGTTACACGATATACTAACAGTGATTTCTTTGCTGTACTGCAAAAATTCAAGTCAAGTCAGGAAAAGCCAAGAAACATGGGAATGATGGCTAGTTTATTTTTGCTCCACTTAGTGATACAGAACCCAAAGAAAACCCACCCAAACTCCACATATGAAGGTTTGAACCTACAACTTTGGAACTGTGAGACAGATGTACTAAGCAGTCAACTACCATGCTGCTGCATAACCAACCTGCCAAATATCAATATTCCTTTTCCTATTCACACTGGTTCACGATTTTTTATTTTTCGTGAAAAAAACAAATACTGTATTTGCCTGTACCACGAATTAAAGTATTTTGATACTCCTAAAGGACAACAATGGATGGACATGAATAAATGTATTCCTCAGAACACAGAAATACAAAGTGCTTTTTAAACACACATCTAAACTCTTGAACAGTTCACATTTAAATGCAAAGAACACCAATAACTTAAACATCTCGCAAACAGGTACAAACACTGCTGGTCTACATTTCAGTATACATTATATTTTGATGCCCGCAATTCAAAAAAGGCTGGCAAACAATTTGAAAGCAGCACAAGAATCTCAGCTCCTTAATTTCAAGTAACGCTGAACAGGCAAATGAACCCTAACTTTTAAGTAAATCATTTCAAGTAAAAAAGTGAAAGAAGTCTCTGTAGCTGCATTGACACATTCCTTTACAACTGAATTGTCACTAAATACTCGTTTATGCTGTCCCAAAATTCACACTGGAGCGAACATTCATTTGCTCTTATGACAATGTTACAAAATGTTTCAAAATACTTTTATATCAAAATAGATGAATATCATTGGATAGGGGAGTGTTACATGAATAAAATGAGCCATAGTTTGTAAGAATTGGATCGGGATTAAGGATTTTATGCCACTTTTTATGTTGAGAATTTGCCAAAATCTTATGCCCAGAAATCAGTGTAAATCATTAAGAAATGTGTGACCGAAACTTTTACTCTTTAGTAGAAAAATGCCGGATGTTTCTTATTAGTTGAGAAGAAAATGTGATGTTTAAATAGGCCATTTTCCATTTTTTTAATGGAGGCCTCCGCTCGAGCCATCTGAGCATCTGATTTTGATGATTTAAAGTGAGACCAAGCAAATCATCACAATTACTTCAAACTTCACACAAAACATGAATAATAGTGAATCATCACCATAACGTGAATGTGTGATTTTCGACACCAAAATGGAGGAAAATGTTCATCTTTGTCAGAAGTACAGAAAATCTCAACCAAATTGAAAAATACAAAAATGAGGCGGGAAAGGAATGTCCCAACAACGTAATCCGAAAAGAACAAGTATTATCTTGCGTGAAACAATAAGAAAATGCCATTTCGGTGGATCACCGCTAAATTCACGAAACATATTTCCGCCACAGTACAATATACAAGACACAAAGATTTTGAGATTCTTCTGGAAGAATAAAAATGTACTGGTCTGTTGTCTGTGTCAACTACCGAACATTGAAACAAGCCATGCGCTACGTCTTCCGCTGGAATTATCTTCCGGTAAACAAACGGTTTGTCAACTAACGAACAACAGTGTACCATTATTTTACAGATAGTACATTTTGATTGCCTCCCTTGGATCAGACAAAGGTGTGCCTGTTGGTTTTGAGCGATTCCACTGACTATGGGGACAACTGCATCTAGAGACTGCGTTTATCTGCCAAAGGTTTGATTTTTGGAAGCAAAAATACCCTCGCTGGATAACATGTACAGGAACCCCAAGAACATAGTTAAAACCTAATTATTCTTTTCCTTTCGGCTTTTCCCTTTAGGGGTCATCCTTTTCCATGTAAGCCTATCTCCTGCATCCTCCTCTCGAACACCAACTGCCCTCATGTCTTCCCTCACGACATCCATCAACCTTCTCTTTGGTCTTCCTCGAGCTCTCTTGCCTGGCAGCTCCATCCTCATCATCCTTCTACCAATATCCTCACTATTTCTCCTCTGGACGTGTCCAAACCATCGAAGTCTGCTCTCTCTAACTTTCTTTCCAATACATCGAACCTTGGCTGTCCCTCTGATGAGCTCATTTCTAATTTTATCCAACCTGGTCACTCCGAGAGCAGACCTCAACATCTTCATTTCCGCCACCTTCAGCTCTGCTTCCTGTTGTCTCTTCAGTGCCACTGTCTCTAATCCGTACATCATGGCTGGCCTCACCACTGTTTTATAAACTTTGCCCTTCATCCTAGCAGAGACTCTTCTGTCATATAACACACCTGACACCTTCCTCCACCCGTTCCAACCTGCTTGGACCCGTTTCTTCACTTCCTGACCACACTCACCATTGCTCTGGACGGGCGACCCCAAGCATTTAAAGTCCTCCACCCTTGCTATCTCTTCTCCCTGTAGCCTCACTCTTCCCCACCACCCCTCTCATTCATGCCCATATATTACTTCGGCTAATCTTCATTCCTCTGCTTTCCAGTGCATGCCTCCATCTTTCTAACTGTTCCTCCAGCTGCTCCCTGCTTTCACTGCAGATCACAATGTCATATGCAAACATCATGGTCCACTGGGATTCCAGTCTAGCCTCATTGGTCAGCCTATCCATCACCACTGCAAACAGGAAGGGGCTCAGGGCTGATCCTGATGCAGTCCCACCTCCACCTTAAATTCGTCTGTCACACCTACAGCACACCTCACCAGTGTTCTGCTGGCCTCGTACATGTCCTGTATTATTCTAACATACTTCTCTGCCACTCCAGACTTCCGCATGCAGTACCACAGTTTCTCTCTGGGTACTCTGTCATAGGCATAGACACAATGTAGCTCCTTCTGACCTTCTCTGTACTTTTCCATTAAGATCCTCAAAGCAAATAATGCATATGTGGTACTCTTTCTAGGCATGAAACCATAATGTTGCTCGCAAATACTCACTTCTGTCCTGAGTCTAGCCTCCAATACTCTTTGCCATAACTTCATTGTGTGGCTCATCAACTGTATTCCTCTATAGTTCCCACAGCTCTGCGCATCACCCTTGTTCTTAAAAATGGGTACCAGCACACTTTTCCTCCATTCCTCAGGCATCTTCTCACCCGCTAGAATTCTATTGAGCAAGCTGGTCAAAAACTCCACAGCCACCTCTCCTAGATGCTTCCATACCTCCACAAGAATGTCATCAGGACCAACTGCCTTTCCATTTTTCATCCTCTTTAATGCCTTTCTAACTTGCCCCTGACTAATCATTGCCACTTCCTCGTCCACCACACTTCTACTCTCCCTTCTCTCTCATTTTACCTTCTACCTCTACTCTTGTAGGTCACCCTATGTTCGTGCCTCTTCTGGAAAAAAGTGTTCACTCCAGCCATTTGCATCCTTTTTGTAAAGTCTACCACCATCTGTCCCACCAAGTTCCTTTCCTGGATGCCGTACTTAGCCATCACTTCTTCATCACCCCTATTTCCTTCACCAATATGTCCATTACAAACTGAACCAATCACGACTCTCTCTCTGTCTGGGATGCTCAGAACTACTTCGTCTAGCTCCTTCCAGAATTTCTCTTTCACCTCTAGGTCACATCCTACCTGTGGGGCATCACCACTAATCACATTATACATAACACCCTCAATTTCAAGTTTCAGCCTCATCACTCGATGTGATAATCTTTTCACCTCCAAGACATTCTTCGCCAACTCATCTTTTAAAATAACCCCGACTCCATTTCTCTTCTCTACACCATGGTAAAATAATTTAAACCCTGCCCCTAAACTTCTAGTCTTACTGCCTTTGCACCTGGTCTCCTGGACACACAATATATGAACCTTTCTCCTAATCATCATGTCAACCAACTCCCGAGGTTTTCCTGTCATAGTCCCAACATTCAAAGTCCCCACATTCAGTTCTAGGCTCTGTGCTTTCCTCTTCTCTTTCTGCCGAAGAACCTGCTTTCCACCTCTTCTTCTTTTTCAACTTCAACCCACAGTAGCTGAATTTCCAACGGTGCACTGCAGGTTGACGTGCCGGCGGCGGACGTTGTTAAACCAGGCCACGACCAATCCGGTATGGAATTCTTTGGATGAACGCTCATATTTGTTTGGCAAAGTTTTAAGCCGGATGCCCTTCCTGACGCAACCCTCTGCATTTATCCGGGCTTTGCACCGGCCTACAGTTTGCACTGGCTTGTGCCCCACATAGGGCTGCATTATAGTTAAAACCTAATTAAAGAACAAAAATGTGTTTAAACATCCATCCATATTCTGAGCCGCTTCTCCTCACTAGGGTCGCGGGCGTGCTGGAGCCTATCCCAGCTATCATCGGGCAGGAGGCGGGGTACATCCTGAACTGGTTGCCAGCCAATCGCAGGGCACACATAAACAAACAACCATTCGCACACACATTCACACCTACGGGCAATTTAGAGTTTTCAATTAACCTACCTTGCATGTTTTTGGGATGTGGGAGGAAACCGGAGTGCCCGGAGAAAACCCACGCAGGCACGGGGAGAACATGCAAACTCCACACAGGCGGGGCCGTGGATTGAACCCAGGTCCTCAGAACTGTGAGGCAGACGCTCTAACCAGTCCTCCACCGTGCCGCCTGTGTTTAAACAAAATCATAAAAAGTCTATAAATTTAAATAGAGAGGTTCCAGGAAATGTGACACCTCAAATCTGTGCTGGGATTGATAGCCAAGGGTTTTGTCAAAGGGGCAGACAACATTCCTGCAAGCATAACTATACGCAGAGTCTGTTTTAAATATTCTAGCCAGGGGTGGATCTGGTACCAGGCTTCCTTAAACCTCATCTTCCTGTCCCCATCAAGGTCCTTGGAAAAGACTTAAGGTTCTGCTCCATTGTTGGGTATTTGCGGATGTCTGTGAAGAAAAACAAAGAAATACATGTACAGTATAAAAATACTGTGTACTCTGCATGGAGACAGAATATAAACTACATTTACACTGACACTGCTTAAGCACACGCACGCACACATTATGCAAAACATTTTTTTCAACAACATATACAGTACATGTACAGTATATTCTCTGTCTGTGTCTCACATTCTCCTTGTATTTTATTCTCCTCATTCTCAGGATCTTCATCTGTCTCTCTTTCCTCCTCTCTATCCTCTCTCTGAAAATCAGTGTCTCCCAAGTCCTCAGGCTTTATCTATGGCACACTCAGATTGTTTTTCTTTAGCTCTCTCAACACTATCATCTGGCTCTGTCTCAATGTCTCGTGCGTTGTTATTTGTCTTTCTGATGCAGAAATCGGAAATAATGCCTTTTGTCCCCTCTTCAATTTTAACGTTATAAGACAAAATGTAATGGAGTGAAATATCGTGGAAGTCCCGAATGAGAGAGTCATTCACGATAAACCCAGACGGCACCCATGAATGTTCCTCAGGCCCATCACCCTCCCAGTCCACCAGATATTGAAACCCCCTCCCCCTCCGACGAGATGACAGGATCAGAGGGGACTCCCGGACGGTTTGTCTGTTGGTTTCAGGATGAAACCCAGATGACAGACTGACGATAGCACCTATTAGACTGCAAAACCCTTTCCAAAATCGTGAAATGAATTGGGGGCCGCTATCAGACACCACATTCTTGGGAAAATGCAACTTGAATACCTGGTTTATCATCAACTCAGCAGTGTCTTTAGCTGAGGGGAGTTTCGGCAGTGCAATGAAGTGTGCCATCTTAGAGAACCTGTCAACAACTGTGAGATTGGTGGTATTTCCTTTAGAGGCCGGTAGTCCCGTCACAAAGTCTACGGAGATGTCTGACCAAGGATGTTGTGGTATTGGCAGGGGTCGCAACTCCCCAGAAGGGCATTGAGGAGAGGGCTTGTTATCAGCGCATACCTGGCAAGCATTGACATAATTGATAACATCCTTCCTAACATTAGGCCACCAAAAGAGCTGTTCGACCACAGATTGCGTTTTGACATACAAGTCCGGTTAGTGTGAGCCAAGTGGATGACTCTTCCCCTTAAGGTCGGAACCACATAAAGCCTGTTTTCAGGGCAATCTTCAGGGCTGAGAGTGTTATTCAGAGCCTGTTTTACCACAGTTTCAACGTCCCAAACAAAAGCAGAAATAAAACACGACTTGGGCAAAATAGTCTTAGGGTCGGACAAAGAATTCTCTTCGCAGAAAATACGTGACAAAGCATCCGGGTTACCATTTTCAGAACCAGGTCGGTAGAATAACACGAAATTAAATCTTGTGAAGAACAAGATCTAGCCTGCCTCGCATTTAATCTTTCAGCAGACTTAAAATACTCAAGGTTCTTGTGATCTGTCCATACTAAAAACGGAGTCTGTGCCCCCTCTAGCCAGTGCCTCCACTCCACCAAAGCCACCTTTGACCGCCAGCAGTTCATGGTCACCTATGTCATAATTTCTCTCGGCTGGAGTCAGTTTTTTAGAGAGCATTGGTGTGTTGAATGCTGTTTGGTGTGTTGAATGCTGTTTTCCATTCACCCCCTCCCTCATCCTGTCTAGATGATACACATTTCTTAAGTCCAGTTTGGTGAAAACCTTGGCTCCCTCCGGGAACTCAAAGGCGGTGGAGATGAGAGGAAGAGGGTACCTGTTTTTCACAGTTATCTCGTTGAGACCCTGGTAATCGATACAGGGTCGCAGGGTCTTGTCCTTTTTGTCCACAAAGAAAAATCCTGCTCCCGCAACGGATGAAGATGGGCGAATGATCCCGGCTGCCAGTGATTCTTCCACGTACTCCTTCATGGCCTTGTGTTCCGGCCCTGAACGAGAGAACAACCACACCCGTGGAGGTGCGGTTCCAGGCAGCAAGTCAACTGCACAGTCATAAGGTCTGTGGGGTGGAAGGGATTTGGCTCTGGACTTGGAAAAAACGTCTTTAATGTCATGGTAACAGGTGGGCACTTGAGATAAGTCAGGATTTGATGACAGATATTTGAACACATAATTATTACTAATTACATACCCACAATGCTTTGCATAACACAAAATACAGAACACATTTAAATAACGACACCAAGCTGTTCTGTAAGTTGTGGCATCCAAGGAAGATGCACTTTCAGGTTGTAGGCATAGTTAGCTTGCTAACTGCACGCTGTGGCAGTAGAAATTATATAGTCGGGGAGGGGCGACTCATGTCGGAAGACCCTTTTAACCACACCCCAAAAATCCCGAAAACTGAAATGGTGAACAACAGTTTAACACTATGGGCTCTATTTCTTTGATGGCACAAGGCTCACTGGGCGTATTTTCCTATTTAGCAGAGAAGTCTGCACCAAGCTGGGTGTTCCGACACAGTAGAGGGAGTATCCTTGGAAATGCTCCTGGCAGAGTGACAATTCGGTGGCAGAAAGTTGATTTAAATTCACACCTGCTCAGACCACGTCTAAATACCGGTGCAAGGTAGACCACTGGTCTAACGTGATTTTGGTGAATTTGATCAGCGCACAGGCAGACAGATGCTGAGCTCTGTGGACATATTTAAGTCACCAGCGGTTATCACCAGCTTATTCTGTATTTATTAAAGCTACCTAGTCACATTCTTTGTTGCCACACCATGGCTAGAACAGTGACAGTGCTCCACTCACGCACGGATCACTGCGATCCTCTTACGCACAGAGCTGTCTCCATGTGAGACTGTGAGTGCGCCACATTTAAAGGGAATGAGAGGAGCTGCTTTGATTGGAGGCGACTTAAGTTGGCCGAAAACACTCCCACAGTGTTGCAACCCACTCACTCTCAGTTCCGCCAGCTTGTGCTCGTCTACGAAATTACTAACACTGGTACAACCCACCTGTGGCGCACAGGTGCGCCACTTACTGCACAGGATTTACACCGTTCACGAAAAGAGGGCCCTATATTGCCACACTACAGGACTACAGCGATGTCAATCTTTGCATGTTTGCAGCAATTATCTTCAAGCATGTTTAATGTATTGAGAAAAAAAATCTCTGAATTCATTTTACAGGGTCTGTAAAAAAAAAAAAAAAAAAAAGTGTTTCATACACCACAGATGAATGACGTTACTGCTCCAGTAGGACTTCTGGCACCTCCTTAAGGGATCTCAGCTGCTCTTGGCGTAACTGTCATTCCTGGGATAACAGTTATGATGCTCAATAATAGAATAGCAGCGGCTAACGACCACAAATGATTGAAATATGCAGTAATTGAGGGCAGACATTTTGACAGGATATCATACTAACAACTGCTCCTTGGTGTTTGTAAAATGCTATATATACAGGATACCCATTGTGCCCCTTTATTTTCATCCCCTATTTGAAAAGGATTGAAGAGACTATCTTCTAATAAGGATATATAACCAGAGAGCTCGTAAGCACTCAAAAGTGTTGCTAATGTTTTTCTCTAAATGTCAGAAGGGACAAAATAATCTTTGAATGCAGTTTTTCAATAGGAATCACTTTCTTAGCGATGATGCCTCTGGGTTCCTTTTCCTACCCCACTTTATCTCTCTTCCTCACATTCTCCTTCTACCACACATGCAGCAACAAACAGGCCTTTGACACTGCTGTACAAAAGAAGATGGCATTCAAGCATGGATAAAAAGATCGCTGAGCTGAAGCTCGAGCAACATCAATCTGTTTGTATGGATCTTTCATGTTCCCCTGAAACCTCTCTCACTAAAACTCTATTTCAGATCAGGAGGACACATGTGACAGCCTTAATGAATGCAAAACTGAATAGTCTCTGGCCAAATCTCAATTCTTTATTTGCAACCTCCTCGATCCTCAAACCTTGCACTTCTGTGGCGCCTCCCACCAGGCATCCCATCCAAAAGATGTGGTGAACAACAGAGGAGTGAGGTGGGTCAAATGTTTGCAGAAATGAGACGATCTTAGTGTTGCACCAACTACCGATACCAGTACCGAACTGGTAAAAAAAAAAGTGGTGTCTTGCCACCCGGGTTTCCTGCTCACTCACCTCACTGTTACTGTCATCTGATAAGTGTAAAGCGTCTTTGAGTGTCTTGAGAAGCGCCATATAAATTTTATGTATTATTATTATTATCCATCCATCCATTTTCTGTACTGCTTATCCTTATTCTTATTATCCATCCATCCATTTTCTCTCTCACTTATCCTCACAAGGGTCGAGGGTGTGCTGGTGCCTATCCCAGCTATCTTCAGGCGGGAGGCAGGGTACACCCTAAAGCGGTCGCCAGCCAATCGCAGGGCACATAGAAACAAACACCCATTCGCACTCACATTCACACCTACGGGCAATTTAGAGTCTTCAATTAACCTACCCTGCATGTTTTTGGGATGTGGTGGGAAACCGGAGTACCCGGAGAAAACCCACGCAGGCACGGGGAGAACATGCAAACTCCACACGGGCGGGGCCGGGATTTGAACCCCGGTCCTCAGAACTGTGAGGCAGATGTGCTAAAACAGTTAACACTTATTTTTATTATTGTTATTATTAAATAAAAAGCAATCGCATTAGAGACACAGAAGGAATGATATGTATGTGTAGGTATATAAATTTATTATTAATTTACATATATTTTAAATATGTGTGCTTGTTTTCATGTGCTTGACTGACTCAACATTAGCAGTTAGCTTGAAGAAACGGCTGCTAGTGAAAGCTATCCCCGCGAGGATGTCAGGACTTGCGGTTAAAATCACTCATGAGTACGTTCACTGCGTAGTATGTCGTTCCTTGCGCAAACGTATCACTTGTCGTACTAGTACATCGCTCCTTAGCGGATCACAAACGAAGAAGTTCAACAAACGAATTACTAGTGTCTAACGGGTCGTGAACTAAGAAGATCAACGAACGAATCACTCTTCAGGGAAACAAAACATCGAACTTTGGCTGTCCCTCTGATGAGCTCATTTCTAATTTTATCCAACCTGGTCACTCCGAGAGGGAACCTCAACATCTTCATTTCCGCCACCTCCAGCTCTGCTTCCTGTTGTCTCTTCAGTGCCACTGTCTCTAATCCGTACATCATGGCTGGCCTCACCGCTGTTTTATAAACTTTGCGCTTCATCCTAGCAGAGACTGTTCTGTCACATAACACACCTAACACCTTCCTCCACCCGTTCCAACCTGCTTGGACCCGTTTCTTCACTTCCGGACCACACTCACCATTGCTCTGGACGGTTGACCCCAAATATCTAAAGTCCTCCACCCTTGCTGTCTCTTCTCCCTCTAGCCTTACTCTTCCCCCACCAACCCTCTCATTCATGCACATCCATTCTGTCTTACTTCGGCTAATCTTCATTCCTCTGCTTTCCAGTGCATGCCTCCATCTTTCTAACTGTTCCTCCACCTGCTCCCTGCTTTCACTGCAGATCACAATGTCATCTGCAAACATCATGGTCCACGGGGATTCCAGTCTCACCTCATCTGTTAGCCTATGCATCACCACTGCAAACAGGAAGGGGCTCAGAGGCCGAGTCTAGCCTCCACTACTCTTTCCCATAACTTCATTGTGTGCCTCATCAACTTTATTCCTCTATAGTTCCCACAGCTCTGCACATCCCCCTTGTTCTTAAAAATGGGCACTAGCACAATTTTCCTCCATTCCTCAGGCATCTTCTCACACGCAAGAATTCTATTGAACAAGCTGGTCAAAAACTCCACAGCCACCTCTCCTAGATGCTTCCATACCTGCACAGGAATGTCATCAGGACCAACTGCCTTTCCATTTTTCATCCTCGTTAATTCCTTTCTAACTTCCCCCTTACTAAACATTGCCACTTCCTGGTCCACCACACTTGCCTCTTATACTCTTCCTTCTCTCTCATTTTCCTCATTTATCAACTCCTCAAAGTATTCTTTCCATCAATTTAGCACACTGCTGGCACCAGTCAACATATTTCCATCTCTGTCCTTAATCACCCTAACCTGCTGCACATACTTCCCATCTCTATCCCTCTGTCTGGCCAGCCTGTATAGATCCTTTTCTCCTTCTTTATTGTCCAACCTGCCATACATGTCATCATATGCGTCTTGTTTGGCCTTTGCCACCTCTACCTTTGCCCTGTGTCACATCTCAATGTATTCCTTTCACCTCTCCTCGGTCGTCTCAGTGTCCCACTTCTTCTTAGCTAACCTTTTTCCTTGTATGATTTCCTGTACTGTGAGGTTCCACCACCAAGTCTCCTTCTCTCCATTCCTGCCAGAAGATACACCAAGTCCTCTCCTGCCTGCCTCTCTGATCACCTTGGCTGCAGTGGTCCAGTCTTCTGGAAGCTCCTCCTGTCCAACGAGAGCTTGTCTCACCTCTTCCCGAAAAGCTGCACAACACTCGTCCTGTCTCAGTTTCCACCACATGGTTCTCTGCTCTTCCTTTGTCTTCCTAATCTTCCTCCCCACCACCAGAGTCATTTTACACACCACCATCCTATGCTGTCTAGCCACACTATCCCCTACCACTATGTTACAGTCAGTAACCTCCTTCAGATTACATCGTCTGCACAAGATGTAATTCACCTGCGTGCTTCTATCTCCGCTCTTGTAGGTCCCACTATGTTCCTGCCTCTTCTGGAAAAAAGTGTTCACGACAGCCATTTGCATCCTTTTTGCAAAGTCTACCACCATCTGTCCCACCAAGTTCCTTTCCTGGATGCCGTACTTACCCATCACTTCTTCATCACCCCTATTTCCTTCACCAACATGTCTATTACAATCAGCACCAATCACGACTCTCTCTCCGTCTGGGATGCTCAGAACTACTTCGTCTAGCTCCTTCCAGAATTTCTCTTTCACCTGTAGGTCATAACCTACCTGTGGGGTATAGCCACTAATCACATTATACATAACACCCTCAATTTCAAGTTTCAGAGCTCATCACTCAATCTTTTCACCTCCAAGACATTCTCAGCCAACTCTTCTTTTAAAATAATCCCGACTCCATTTCTCTTCCCATCTACACCATGGTAAAATAATTTAAACCCTGCCCCTAAACTTCTAGCCTTACTTCCTTTCCACCTGGTCTCCTGGACACACAATATATCAACCTTTCTCCATCATGTCAACCAACTCCCGAGATTTTCCTGTCATAGTCCCAACATTCAAAGTCTCCACATTCAGTTCTAGGCTTTGTGCTAAATTTTAAGTTAATGATTATTTGCTAAAAACAATAAAATTTATCAGTTTGAACATTAAATATCTTGTCTTTGTAGTGTTTTCAATTAAATATATGTTCAACATGATTTGCAAATTATTGTATTATGTTTTTATTTATGTTTAACACAACGTCCCAACTTCATTGGAATTGGTGTTGTACTTCCACTCCAGACCACAACACCTAATTCACTTTATTATGATGATTAACAATGACTCAGTGCAGTAAACAATAGAGAGCCAATTGTTGTTAATCTGATTACTAAAAATACAGTCACTATTGAATAATAAATGTATAATACAAGGTTTCATTGCTGAACTGAGTCTGATAGACAGCCACTAACAGCAATGATGGCAAACTAAAGTTAAGCAAGACAATTTCATGCCAGCACAACAAAGAATGTGTAGGTATACAAGACTTGATTATAAAAATGACAGAAAAAATACTAAGAGTATAGAGAACACAAAACTGAAAGAAAAAGTCATTAAATTGCAAAAGCAAACAGATAATGTTTTGTAAGAAAATTCACATTCTGGTGAGACTGTGGATTGTTTTGGTTATCTGCTTCTCGAAACAGAGTAAATCCATGCAAACGTTTTCAGTATATAGGTTGTATAGTCCAATTTGTCAGCCCTGTAATAATTTGATTACTGCTGTGCCCAACTTGTACAGCTATGTTCAAAGTCAGTGAGGTTAAGTTGCAGCCTTCTTGCTGATGATATGCAGCATTGATAATAAATGAATGGATTAAATAATGATGAAAAACACTATGTAGATTTGTCAGAGCAGATCTGTGTCACATTGAAAAAGTTGATGGGCAAGCATAAAGTCAAAATTATCATACTGCCTGTTTTGGTCCAGTAGTTTTTCTCTACTTGATTGCAGTTTAGTGGCAGTTTGACAAGCTTTACGGCCCTCACACTGCTCCAATGCGTAGTACAATGTACAATAGCAGTGGTAAGTTTTGCGAAACAGCAACTGTTCTTGACAAACCATGCAGTGGAAGGCCTGATACCAACACTGAACCACTAGAGCAGGCATTCGTGCAAAGTCAGGGTAATGTATCAGGAGGACTGCACAGGTATTCAGCGTCAACAAAAGCTCGATTGTGGATGCTTCAGAGAGTGACAGAGCTTTATCAATGCCAATTTCAGGTTGTTCAAAGGCTTCTAGCGGAAGATTATGATACTCAACAATCTGTTGGTACTGGTAAAGCGTTATCACACTCCAAAGCATCAGCTGAATCAAGCTTTTGATTGCAGCCCTCTGGATAGTCTATCTTTGGCTTTCCTCCAACACAGAGATTTTGTTTTCATCAGTGGTGATAGTAGCAGGCCTTTTCGTTTCATCGTTTGTCAAGTACAGATCCTGTTTCGAAAAACCACAGATTAATTTGTCCTACTTCTTGAAGCAGTGTGACGGCCATAAAGCTTCTCAAATTGCTGCTGAACTGCAGTCAGGGACAGAAAAACATCTCTGCAAGCGGACGTTTTGCAACGCTACTCCATTGTCAAATGGCAAGCCATGGGGAAGGGAATGAGACTGTATGCTTACAAAACTGCAAAGCCTACGCTGTCAAATGCTGAATGTCCAAATCATACCTGAAGCGAAATACAAAAACAAAGAAGTGTTTAGTGACTTTTGGGACACCCGGTACATAATACACACACACACACACACACACACGCACATGCACACACATACACAATACACATGCACATACACAAACCTTAAACAGTCCTCTGTAGCCCCAACATCAAACCCCCCATGCCTATTCATCCTTGCACATTGAACATTTTATTCTCTTACAAGTGCACTGTAAAAACATATTTGTTGGCTCAACTTAAAAATCCGGCCTCGGCTGTGTGGAGTTTGCATGTTCTCCCCGTGCCTGCGTGGGTTTTCTTCGGGTACTCTGGTTTCCTCCCACATCCAAAAAAAATGCATGGTAGGTTCATTGAAGACACTAAATTGTCCATAGGTGTGAATGTGAGTGCTAATGGTTGTTCGTTTATATGTGCCCTGTGATTGGCTGGCGACCAGTTCACGGTGTACCCCGCCTCTCGCCCAAAGATAGCTGGGATTGGCTCCAGCACACCCGCTTAGTGACGATAAGCTGTACAGTGTTTTTCAAAGTTTTTATACTTTATAATCAGCGTCTAAGTCATGATGACATGGTAAGAGGACCCTTAGCATTTGGTAGATATTGTTGGATTTTTAAAGTATTTTTCTTTTTATTTGTTTTACCTGGGACTACTTAATCACTTTGCTTGGCCCTCCTCCCATTCCCCCAGCCAGAAAAGTATCTGACTGCATTTATGGTCTTCTTTCTGTTACCTGTTCTGTGATAAATAGTGTTGTACTTTAGTTTGACAGCTTCATTCTGTTTGTCGGTTTGGTTTTAAATAGCTTCCTTTGTCCAGCCTCTCAGTTCGTGTTAAACCCAGTCTGTTGTTTTTACTGTCTCAGTTTGTAAGTTAGTTAGTTAGTAAGAATGGAAACTACAAATAATTTTACCCAAGAAATATTATCTGGGTTATTGTCCACCATAACAGTTTTTCCACAAGTAAAAAAAAAAAAAATCCCACTAAAAACATTTATGGATTTAAGTATACGGTCCCTATCTTTCTGACTTACTGTGACAGGACTCTTTGCAATATAACCTTTTGGAGTGCAATCAGTCCCCAGCCTCTTGAATTAAAAATCAATGAGCCTGAATTATGCACTAATAAAAAGGCTTCTCATTTTGGAATATTTTATTATTAACATACCAATATTTCCGTTTCCTTGGGTGCTTATGGGAGATATGGCTTCACTTGGTGCATGTACAGTAGCTAGATAATTATTGTTTTATTATATAGGTTTCATACCTCTTCCAAATTATTACTACATGTTTTCATCAACAATTCAAACGCAAAGCTAGAAAGGCATCAGGCCATTAGAGCCTTTCATTACTTGGCATGAATAGTTTTCAAAATGATAATTTTAGTTATGCGCACTGTACATGTGTACTTTTCCATCCAAATACTGTATACTGTTAGTTACTTGGGAAGAACACTTTCGACAAGATAAAAGGTTTCTGCAACTTAAAAAGAAAAGCAAAATAGAGATCCTAAGATTTGAAATGGATGTGCTATTTATCACAAAGTTATGTCAACAGAGGACAAGTGTTAAGTGGCTTTTTGCACGGTAAAGTTTTATTACAATTTCAAATTAAGCCTCATATCTGAGCTGGAGCCTTTCCCAGCTGACTTTTGGGAAAAGGCAGGGTACACCCTGAACTGGTTGCCAACCAATCGCAGGGCACAGTTCTTGTCATATAAACATAATTTAACATATGCTTCTTATCCCACGCTCTACATTGACGTAGATAAATAAAACAAATAATCAATGATTAAAATAATACATAAATAACGTTGAGTTGAGATGAACTGTTGGAAAGATTGGAGAAAACTCATAAGCAATGTTGAATTTGTATAAGGTTTACTTTGAGGCACTTCTGGTGCCAACATACAAATACTGTACATACAGCTTTCCAAGTTGGTTCATTTCATTACATCCATCCATCCATTTTCTGAGCCACTTCTCCTCACTAGGGTCACGGGTGTACTGGAGCCTATCCCAGCTATCATCGGGCAGGAGGCGGGGCACACCCGGAACTGGTTTCCAGCCAATCACAGGGCACATACAAACAAACAACCATTCATACTCACATTCACACCTACGGGAAATTTAGAGTCTCCAATTCATGCATGTTTTTGGGATGTGGGAGGAAACCGGAGTGCCCGGAGAAAACCCACGTAGGCACGGGGAGAACATGCAAACTCCACACAGGCGGTGCCGGGGATCGAAACCCGGTCCTCAGAACTGTGAGGCTGACGCTCTAACCAGTCTGTCACCGTGCCGCCATTTCATTACACTGTATTGTTATTCAGTCTTAGTGGAGTTCCAGCAACAAATAAAATGTATTTCTCTCTAGGCAAAACACATGCAGCAGTTTGAAGTTGTGCTCGTTAAAATAACAAGAAGCAGAGTTGACATTGAATGCAACCAAATGTGCTGGGGCTCAAAGAGGTGGTAAAAGACCAAATGAGGAAGTGTTTCTATGTAGTGGTATGTTGTTTTTTGCAAGTTTTGTTTTTGACACTGGTCGCATCACTCATTGGACAAGCAAAGGCATCTTTCTCATATTTTGGAGCACTGAATAGACAGATCTGTCAAACTTACTGCGCCTCAAAGTGAAGGCATCCACCTTACTCCTAAGTAATGGAACAGTCAGGGAAATTCCTCTTTTTTTACGAGACACTGAAAATATTTGGGTTTGACAACTTAAGATAAATATGAGAATAAATTGAGACAAGAAATTGGATATGAAGGATTGTACAGATCTGCAATTGGCTGGGAACCAGTTCAGGGTGTACTCCGCCTCCAACCCGCAGTGAGCTGGGATAGGCTCCAACATACCTGCGACCCTAGTGAGGATAAGCGGTGTAGAAAATGGATGGATGGATTGTACACAACTTACATGAGCATGGCATTTCAGACAGTAATTTATTCTTTTGGCTTCGTGCAGCTGATACATGAAGATCCTGTAGATTTGGTACTAATCAGAATCAGAATCAGAATTATCTTTATTTGCCAAGTATGTCCAAAAACACACAAGGAATTTGTCTCCGGTAGTTGGAGCCGCTCTAGTACGACAACAGACAGTCAATTTACAGAACACTTTGGAGACAGAAAGACATTGACAAAAAAAAAAAAAAACAGTCACTGAGCAGTAAAGGGTTGCTAGTTATCTGGTAATGCTGGTACATTTTTATTAATTTTTTTGACAAATGTGCAAAAAGATGTCCTCTAGCACTTAGAGCAGTTCGAATGACTAATATTGCAATAGTCCGGTGCAATGACCATTGTGCAAAGGGCGCCGAGACTTCAAGGAGTGTATGCGGTTTAAAGTGACGAGTAGTGCGATAGTCTGGGACAATGTTGGCTGTGCAAATGTTGGAGATACTCCTAAATCAGTGTGAAAATGGAGCAGATGGTACTCTGGCATGAGTGGCCAGTATATGCAAATAGTGCAACATGGCGAGACAACTACAGTGAGTGCACGAGTAATACATAATTGGCCCCACAGAAATGTGATAACAAACTCAAGTCAAAAAATTGCCAGCATGTTGTAATGAAATTGTAGGTTAGGTGTTTGCGAAGTTGATCGCAAGAGGGAAGAAGCTGTTGGAATGTCTGCTAGTTCTAGTTTGCATTGATCGGTAGCGCCTACCTGAGGGAAGGAGCTGGAAGAGCCGGTGACCGGGGTGCGGAGGGTCCGAAAGGATTTTGCACGCTCTTGTCTTAATCTGGGGGATTGTTACCTCAAATATAATGGTTCTTCCCCTGCTATGTCCGATCATAAGATTTGAGGTCTTGGCCTGTTATCGTCGCTCTGACCATGAACATTTCCATTGTAGCTGTAAAGATAGTGCTTTAACTACTACTGTACTGTCTGAACTATAACCCACTGCTGTTGCTTCCTTTCCTTCTCATGTTGGTCCTACTAATAATTTTACAAACTATTTTAATGTGGTTCTTTGTAATACCTTAGCATCATTAAGAATAAAAATGCATACTGAGAGACCTAGACCCTGGTTCGAAGATGAGACCTGAGCCCTAAGCAACCATATAAGACGCTTGAGCGCAACTGCCGTGCGAATAAACTTGAGATATTGCGTCAGGCATGGGGTGATAGTTTGTAGATATACAAACAAGCTCTTGTGTTAGCCAAAATTAATTATTTATCCAGAATGCCCCATCCATCCATTTTCTGAGCCGCTTTTCCTCACAAGGGTTGCGGGAGTGCTGGAGCCTATCCCAGCTATCATCGGGCAGGAGGTGGGGTACACCCTGAACTGGTTGCCAGCCAATCTCAGGGCACACATAAACAAACAACCATTCACACTCACATTCACACCTACGGGCAATTTAGAGACTTCAATCAACCTACCATGCATGTTTTTGGGATGTGGGAGGAAACCGGAGTGCCCGAAGAAAACCCACGCAGGCACGGGAAGAACATGCAAACTCCACACAGGCGTAGCCGGGGATTGAACCCCGGTCCTCAGAACTGTGAGGCAGATGCCCTCTCCAGAATGATTTAGCTTCATAAAAATATCCCTAAATACTTACATGTAGTAGCATTTGGGGGCCCAGGTAGTGATGCTAATCCAACAGCAGCCTACTTTCAACAGGTTCCCCTATTCAGCTCAAGATTTAATTGATTTTTTTACTGAAAAGATTGAACTCATTACGGAAGAGATTAAAGGCACTTTGGCTCAAACCCAGTTAAACCCTTTGATTAGTGGGACTAATACAGGCACTAAGGCAGATCCTCATTTGGTTACCCTCTCAAACCTTGAGGGAGTATCCCTTGAAAGACTCACACAACTCAATATTGCAGCAAAATAAGCAACATGCTTGCTTGACCCTCTCCCTAGGAAACTCATTAAAGAGCTCTTTTCAATCCTTCGACCTTCTACCCTTAATGTCCACCATAACATTATTAATATTAACATTAACATTATTGATACCTCTCCTCTGGCACTATATAGAATGCTGCGGCTCGGGTTCTGACCAGAACAAAGAGGTCAGAGCCTATTACTCCAATTCTAAAGTTTTTACACTGGCTTCCAGTCAACTTTAGAATAGATTTTAAAGTTCTGCTACTGGTCTAAAAATCACTAAACGGTTTAAGTCCTGAATACATGAATGGAATGCTAATGGAATATAAACCCAGTAGGGCTCTGAGATCAACAGACTCAGGTCAAATAGTGAAGCACAGAGTCCAAAGCAAACATGGTGAAGCAGCATTTAGCTATTATGCTGCACACAAATGGAATAATTTGCCGACAGAAGTGACGTCAGCCCCAAGTGTGCTTATAAGTCGAGGTTAAAAACTCTTATTTTTTCCCATGCTTCTTAGAGCATTTCCACTTTTAAATGATATTTCTTGCACTGTACGCTGTTTTAATTGTATTTTTATTTTTTTCTCTTTGTTTTAAATGTTTATAAGATGTTTTTCTTTGTTTTTAAATGCATTTAATTATGTAAAGCACATTGAGTTACCTTGTGCAGGAAATGCGCTATTAAAAAACAATTGTTTTGCTTTACTTTATACCTGTCATGGTCTGTGTTTTGTGCTCGTCCAGCGGCCGCCACCCGACCCCGCTCCGGCGGGGCTCGTCCAGCGGCCGCCACACCAACCCTATTGCCTGGCCCCTGCATTACCATTGGGTTCGGCACCGTGGCCGTCCTCCTGAATGGCCCTGTAAAGACCCTGGTGCTTCGCGTCCTGGACGACCTCCTGAACCGCTCAGCCAAGCACCTCACCTCGGGTGGCCTGGATGGCCACCAGACTGACCTGAGGGGTGGACTCTGTACCCTCCTCCAGGCCCCCTTCCGCCCACCCTGGGTTGGTGACTTTTTGGTTGTTGTTTGGGGAACGTCTGGGATCCGTTCCTTTAGAGGGGGGGTACTGTCATGGTCTGTGTTTTGGTTTGGGTTGTGTTTAGTTTTGTTCCATGTTTTCCTGTGTTCCATGTTTGTCGTGTGCTCATTAGGTTGTTGTGTCCACCTGTTCTCGTCTACTTTGTGTCGACCAATCAGCTCTCTCCAGCCACTCGTGTCTTGTCCAGGTATTCCTCGTTGTCTCGTCAATTTGTTTGTATTTAGTTCCCTGGTTTCTTTCAGTTCTTGTCGGTTCATTGTCGTTGTCACATGTCTTGCCATGTCATAGTCGCCAGTTGTTTTTATCATTGTGATTAAATATTATTATTTTGAGATTCCCGCACTCCTGCCTTGCCTCCCTGCTTCCCTGCAATTGGGTCCACCATGTTCTTGCCTTGCGTTACTCGCCTTCGCCCTAACCACGTACGTGACAGAATGAACTGACCTAGAACAGGACCCAGCGGGAAGAACATGGCGTCACCCTGGACACCACCAAACTTCCTCCCACTGTCCTCAGCCTGCCATCCATACCTACCCTCCTTCAGTAAGCTCTATCGTTCAGTCTTTTCTTTCCTTTTCATCGGGTCCCCCCACTTGTCCTAGTTATTCACCATGCCCTACTATTTTACAGCCACATGTTTCTTTAGATTCAGATTTTTCTGATTGTGAAGATGGCCCCGATTTAGTTAACCTCCTGTCTGATTCTGAATCTGACACAGATTTAGATTTTTCTGGTTCCTTCCCTAGTTTATCCCCTCCTCGTCAGTTTTTGTCACGTCTCCCCATTTCCAACCCCAGTGAGTCCAAATCCTCTCCGTCTGACCTTTTCTTGGGCACCCGTTTGGCCATCTACCCGGGACCGTCGCGTGGTGCCCAGCGGAGGCGTCCAAGTAAAGGTAATATTTTGCCCCCTCGTTGTTTTTCCACTGTTCACAAGTCACTTAATTTTTCACCTGTTCCCACACGTTGTTCCACAGCTCCAATTAAGTCACGTCTAGTCAAACCTGCCCCCAAGCCACCATGTTCAGTAGCAGCCATTTTTCCTAGTTCACCTTCCCGAGACCTTGTGCACTCTTCCACTCCCGTACCCTCTACTCCCAAACCTCAATAGCGGCAGGCTGAGGAAGCTACTGCAGGCCCCATTAATGCTCCTCGGCAGCTGTGCTAGGCTCCTGTTCCGGCTCCTCGGCAGCTGCGCCAGGCTCCCGTTCCGGATCCTCGGCAGCTGCGCCAGGCTCCCGCTATGGCGGCGCTCGTCCAGCGGCCGCCACCTGTCCATGCTCCGGCGGCACTCGTCCAGCGGCCTCCACCCGTCCCCGCTCTGGCGGCGCTCGTCCAGCGGCCGCCACCCGACCCCGCTCCGGCGGGGCTCGTCCAGCGGCCGCCACACCAACCCTATTGCCTGGCCCCTGCATTACCATTGGGTTCGGCACCGTGGCCGTCCTCCTGAATGGCCCTGTAAAGACCCTGGTGCTTCGCGTCCTGGACGACCTCCTGAACCGCTCAGCCAAGCACCTCACCTCGGGTGGCCTGGATGGCCACCAGACTGACCTGAGGGGTGGACTCTGTACCCTCCTCCAGGCCCCCTTCCGCCCACCCTGGGTTGGTGACTTTTTGGTTGTTGTTTGGGGAACGTCTGGGATCCGTTCCTTTAGAGGGGGGGGGTACTGTCATGGTCTGTGTTTTGGTTTGGGTTGTGTTTAGTTTTGTTCCATGTTTTCCTGTGTTCCATGTTTGTCGTGTGCTCATTAGGTTGTTGTGTCCACCTGTTCTCGTCTACTTTGTGTCGACCAATCAGCTCTCTCCAGCCACTCGTGTCTTGTCCAGGTGTTCCTCGTTGTCTCGTCAATTTGTTTGTATTTAGTTCCCTGGTTTCTTTCAGTTCTTGTCGGTTCATTGTCGTTGTCACATGTCTTGCCATGTCATAGTCGCCAGTTGTTTTTATCATTGTGATTAAATATTATTATTTTGAGATTCCCGCACTCCTGCCTTGCCTCCCTGCAATTGGGTCCAACATGTTCTTGCCTTGCGTTACTCGCCTTTGCCCTAACCACGTACGTGACAATACCGAAAGCTTTTAAGACAGATGTTTTAGGCAGTTACTTAAAAGACTCAACCTGAAACCTGAGACTCTTAGCAACTACAGGCCAGTGTCAAATCTCTCTTTTATCTCCAAAATTCTTGAAAAAAATAAAATCGCAGCACAACAGATTAATGATCACATAGCCTCTCGCAATCTGTTTGAACTATTTCAGTCTGGATTCAGGGCAGATCTCTCTACTGAGACGGCCCTCACAAAGGTGGTTCATGATCTTTCACTCGCTATGGACACTGACACATCATTAATAGTATTATTACTATGACCTCAGCGCTGCCTTTTATTCCATCTATCATAATATACCATGAGATCGCCTAGAAACGTGCATCAGTATTAAAGGCTTAAGCACTTCCCTTGTTTAGATGTTATATCTCAGAGAAGACACACCATGTAATTCATGGCAACGTGACCTCTGCATATTATGTCACCCCTAACCATAACCCAGTCTTACAGGGATAAATAAAATGTAGGCTTATTTAAAAAAAAAAGAGGAAAAAAAAGGCATATTATTTTATTATTATTATTTTAAATACTTTTTGTTTAGACGTTTACGACTGGGTTCTTGGTAAATTTGTATCACCAAATTATGAATTATTATATTATCTTGCAATTTACTTCATTTATTTATTTTTTTTTTTTTTGGAAAAGCACAAAAAGGTTACTCTGCTAGTGTGCCTGCAAACTTCACAGTAGGAGCCGCTCCGGCAAAAAAAGAAAGTGAAGACATTTCCATGAGGAATCGGAAAATAAATTTCTCTTCATGTCACTAAATGGGAAGATGATATGCCTCACATGCAAATAATGTGCATCTGTAAATTAACGAGGCAACCTCGAGCAGCTGCACCTTACTCATGTTGACCTCAAAGATACCACAACAGAAATGTATTTCCGACTTAACCCATCCATTCATTTTCTACCGCTTATCCGAGGTCGGGTCGCAGGTGCAGTAGCTTTAGCAGGGACGCCTAGAGTTCCCTCTCCCCAGCCACTTCATCCAGTTCTTCTGGCGGGATCCCGAGGCGTTCCCAGGCCAGCCGGGGTCTCCTCCCGGTGGGACGTGCCCAGAACACCTCACCAGGGAGGCGTCCGGGAGTCCGACCGACAGCTCGTGACCACAGGTGAGGGTAGGAACGTAGATCGACCGGTAAATTGAGAGCTTCGCCTTTCGGCTTAGCTCCTTCTTTACCACAACAGACCGATACAAATCACTGCAGACGCTGCACCGATCCGCCTGACGATCTCCCGTTCCATTCTTCCCTCACTCGTGAACAAGACCCCAGATACTTGAACTCCTCCACTTTGGGCAGGATCTCATCCTCCGACCTGGAGAGGGCACGCCACCCTTTTCCGACTGAGGACCATGGTCTCAGATTTGGAGGTGCTGATTCTCATCCCAGCCGCTTCACACTCGGCTGCGAACTGCTCCAATGAGAGTTGGAGGTCACGGCTTGATGAAGCCAACAGAACCACATCATCAGCAAAAAGCAGAGATGCAATACTGAGGCCACCAAACCGGACCCCCTCTACGCCTCGGCTGCACCTTGAAATTCTGTCCATAAAAGTTATGAACAGAATCGGTGACAAAGGGCAGCCTTGGTGGAGTCCAACCCTCACCGGGAACGAGTCCGACTTACTGCCGGATATGCGGACCAAACTCTGACTCCGGTCGTACAGGGACCGAACAGCCCGTATCAGGGGGTGCGGTACCCCATACTCCCGAAGCACACTCCACAGGACACCCCGAGGGACACGGTCGAACGCCTTCTCCAAGTCCACAAAACACATGTAGACTGGTTGGGCGAACTCCCACGCACCCTCGAGGACCCTGCCGAGGGTGTAGAGCTGGTCCACTGTTCCACGGCCAGGACGAAAACCACACTGCTCATCCTGAATCTGAGATTCGACTTCCCGACAGACCCTCCTCTCCAGCACCCCTGAATAGACCTTACCAGGGAGGCTGAGGAGTCTGAGCCCCCTGTAGTTCTTAAAAAGGGGGACCACCACCCCAGTCTGCCAATCCAGAGGCACTTTCCCCGATGTCCACGCGATGTTGCAGAGGTGTGTCACCCAGGACAGCCCCACAACATCCACAGCCTTTAGGAACTCCGGGTGAATCTCATCCACCCCTGGGGCCTTGCCACCGAGGAGCTTTTTAACAACCTCGGTAACCTCAACACAGAGATAGGAGAGCCCGCCTCACAGAACCCAGACTCTGCTTCCTCATGAGTAGTCGTGTCGGTGGAATTGAGGAGATCTTCGAAGTATTCTCCCCACCGGCTCACAACGTCCCAAGTCGAGGTCAGCAGCACCCCATCCCCACTATACAGAGTGTTGGTGGTGCACTGCTTTCCTCTGCTGAGACGCCGGATGGTGGACCAGAATTTCCTCAAAGCCGTCCGGAAGTCTTTCTCCATGGCCTCACCAAACTCCTGCCATACCTGAATTTTTGCTTCAGCAACCACCAAAGCTGCATTCCGCTTGGCCAGCTGGTACCCATCAGCTGCCTCAGGAGTCCCACATGGCAAAAGGCCCGATAGGACTCCTTCTTCAGCTTGACGGCATCCCTCACTGTTGGTGTCCACCAACAGGTTCGGGGATTGCCGCCACGACAGGCACCGACTACCTTATGCCCACAGCCCGAAGGCGGAGGGAGGCTACCCTCTCTTCCACCGGGGTGAACCCCAACATACAGGCGCCAATCCGGGGAGCAATAAATATACCCACACCTGCTCGGCGCCTCTCACCGTGGGCAACTCCAGAGTGGAAGAGAGTCCAACCCCTCTCGAGAGGACTGGTACCAGAGCCCAAGCTCTGTGTGGAGGCGAATCCGACTATATCTAGTCGGAACTTCTTGACCTCACACACCAGCTCGGGCTCCTTCCCTGCCAGAGAGGTGACATTCCACGTCCCTAGAGCCAGCTTCTGTAGCTGGGGATCGGATCGCCAAGGTCCCCGCCTTCGGCCACCGCCCAGCTTACACTGCACCCGACCCCAATGGCCCCTCCGACAGGTGGTGAGCCCATGGGAAGGGGGATCCACGTTACCCTTTTGGGGTGTGCCCGGCCGGACCCCATGGGTGCAGGCCCGGCCATCAGGCGCTCGCCTTCGAGCTCCACCACCAGGCCTGGCTCCAGAGGGGGGCCCCGGTGACCCGCGTCCGGGCAAGGGAAAACCAAGTCCATCGTTTATCATCATCATAAGGGGTCTTTGAGCCGTGCTTTGTCTGGTCCCTCACCTAGGACCTGTTTGTTATGGGTGACCCTGCCAGGGGCATAAAGCCCCAGACAACTTAGCTCCTAGGATCATTGGGACACACAAACCCCTCCACCACGATAAGGTGACGGCTCAAGGAGGGGCCGAGTTAGCCATTTATTGGCTAAACACAAAGTACCATACAGATAGTGACTTGAGAACCAATGAGTGATGGCACAGACCTTGTTTACTGACTTTGAATATAAAATTAGGATTCACGCTGGGCGGCACGGTGAGCGACGGGTTAGAGTGTCTGCCTCGCAATTCTGAGGACCGGGGTTCAATCCCCGGTCCCACCTGTGTGGAGTTTGCATGTTCTCCCCGTGTCTGCGTGGGTTTTCTCCGGGCACTCCGGTTTCCTCCCACATCCCAAAAACATGCATGGTAGGTTGATTGAAGACTCTAAATTGCCCATAGGTGTGAATGTGAGTGCTAATGGTTGTTTGTTTGTATGTGCCCTGTGATTGGCTGGCAACCAGTTCAGGGTGTGCCCTGCCTCCTGCCCGAAGATAGCTGGGATAGGCTCCAGCACGCCCGCCACCCTAGTGAGGAGAAGCGGCTCAGAAAATGGATGGATTCACGCTGCGCATTCGCCACCTCGCCAATGGCTAATTGAAACAGGATGTGAAGCAAATATTGCCCACTTTAGCCAAGCTGGCGAATCAAAATCGCCTGTGCCAAAAGCTCTTTTGGATAAAGGTTCAAGTGAGCGCGCTCATTCTGCCATGTGTGAACTGTGTTAATGGTTTAATTTTCCCCGCAATTCGTAAAATGCTTAAATCCGCCGTCCAGACGAATTTTATGGCTGCAACAGGTTCCAAAAAAGCTGGGACAGGGTCATGTTTACCACTGTGTTACATCACCTTTTCTTTTAACAACATTCAATAAATGTTTGGGAACTGAGGACACTAATTGTTGAAGCTTTGTCAGAGGAATTATTTCTCATTCTTGCTTGATATACAGCTTCAGCTGTTCAACAGTCCGGGGTCTCCGATGTCGTATTTTACGCTTCATAATGCGGCACACATTTTCAATGGGAGACAGGTCTGGACTGCAAACAGCGCAGTCTGGTACCCGCACTCTTCTATTACGAAGCCACGCTGGTGTAACACGTGCAGAATGTGGTTTGGCATTGTCTTGCTGAAATAAGCAGGGGCGTCCATGAAAAAGACGTTGCTTGGATGGGCTATTAAATACAAACTTGAATATGTAAATGACTTAACTGTATATTTTAAGCCCCATGAAATCAATTAACATCAGTATAATATATATATATATATATCAATGAACTCCCTGCACAATTATGGATACACCTATATATTTACACTCCCACCAAATTACACAAACATTGTGGAATTTTTCATTGAAAGTACCATATTATATCATTTGAGCTGCTTCTCAAAGCTAAATTCTAAACAGGTACGTATTATTTAGACTCACTATGATGTTGTAGTCTGCTTCTATCAAAGTAACTACCTTCTGTATCAGTCTCTCTAGATCTCTTTAGCGCCGCCTTAGTGGCTCCCTGGAGCTTTTTCAAAAATGTATGTAAATGGTAAAAAGATGGGGGAGAAAAATATATTTTTTGTTTTAATGTGGTTTCTGTAGGAGGACAAACATGACACAAACATTCTTAACATTTTCGAATGGTGTAAAAATGTTGGATTTATCTTACCCAACATTATAAAAAATAGACACAAAAGGAATGAAGACGCTGGTTTCTTTTTCTCATGAGGAGGGCGTATGGGAGATTGTTCAGATCACAGCCTCTCAACACGCTCTAAACAATCCCCCCCCTCGCTCCTGCATTTATTTGAAATAGGAGGGATTTACAAATCATAATGTTCTAAGCAATAAGACACAACACAAAATATTTGATAATAAGAGGGTTTTTCCCAGACATAGTATTCTAAACAATAAGACACGACACATAATATTTGATAATAAGAGGGTTTTTCCCAGACATAGTATTCTAAGCAATAAGACACAACACAAAATATTGGACCAACACTTGTCCCGACCCGACCACATCCGATCACGTCCTTGGTCCAGGCGCCCTTCCATCGGATGATGCTGAGTCATCTTTTCGAAGGCGAGACATCTAAAATCGTCCATAATACTAATGCAAGCTAAGCAAATAAATGATAACTTCTAGAATATATTTAACAAAAAATGTGTGGAATAAATATTAAATTTCATCATTTCTGTCAACGAAGATTTGCGTCATAGCCTGCAACGCGCGCTTCTTTGAGCTTGGCGTGGCAGGTGGCTGTTGCAAACAAACCGGCGGGTATGTGATGGGCCATGGATCGCTAAGGGAAAAAGAGAAAGATAGCTGAGGAGAACAGAGGATTCAGTTCTTGGACCGAATTATTTGCTTTCATTGCCAACGTGGAAGGTTTGCCGACATGTCTGCTTTGTAATGAGAAGTTGTCAGATAACAAAAAGAGTCATGTGGAAAGACATTTCCAGGGAAGGCATGCTAGCTGCCCTTGTTGAACACATTCCCTCAAGCTGACCTCGAAATGGAAATGGCCGATATAGTTGAAAATGTCACTCGCCAGAAAGCCCAGCTGGCCCAAAGCCACGAATGGAGCGAAATTGAAAGCCTCGCAACACCCGAGAAACTTGTGTTTGAAAAATGGAATGCTCTTCCTGACAGTTATAGGAACATGAAGAAATATGCATTTGGAGTATTATCAATCTTTGGATCAACATACCTGTGCGAGCATATATTCTCAAACATGAACTATATTAAATCCAAATACCGCAACTGCCTCACAGATGAGAGCTTGCAGTCATGTGCCAAGATTAAAGTTAGATCTTACATGCCCGATGTTGAGAAGCTGTCCAGTGATGTCCGAAAACAGAAGTCACATTAAACGGGTGAGAACACAATTCTGTCATAGGCACATATTTAGCAACAAAGTGTGTTTTGTTGCTCAGGTCCGAGGATGGCTGTGTTGTATTCTGCCTGTCAAAAGAGAAAAGGATGCTGCTTTTTACTTTGCACTGACTACTTAGCATTTGTAGAAAACGTAGAGAAGAGGATATTGCACAGAAATCGAACTTTTACCGTATTATTTTAATCAGAATCAGAATCATCTTTATTTGCCAAGTATGTCCAAAAAACACGCAATAAATTTGTCTCCGGTAGTTGGAGCCGCTCTCGTACGACAACAGACAGTCAATTGACAGAGAACACTTTTGATACATAAAGACATTGCCAAAAAAAACAGTCACTGAGCAATAAAGGGTTAATAGTTATCTGGTAATGCCGGTACATTTTTTAAAATATTTTTTTTTTTGGAACAATTGTGCAAAAGATGCAGAGTCCTCTAGCACTTAGAGCAGTTCGAATGACTAATATTGCAATAGTCCGGTGCAATGACCATTGTGCAAAGGGCGCTGAAACTTCAAGGAGTGTATGCAGTTTAAAGTGACGAGTAGCGCGATAATCTGGGACAATGTTGATTGTGCAAATGTTGCAGATAATCCTCAGTCAGTTTGCAAATGGAGCAGATGCTACTCTGGCATGAGTGGCCAGTATTGGTCAACAACAGATATGCAAATAGTGCAGCGTGGCGAGACTACTACAGTGAGTGCACGAGTAACATATAATTGGCCCCACAGAAATGTGACAACGAACTCAAGTCAGAAAAATTTACAGCATGTTGCAATAGAATTGTAAATTAGGTGTTTAAGAAGAAGCTGTTGGAATGTCTGCTAGTTCTAGTTTGCATTGATTGGTAGAGCCTACCTGAGGGAAGGAGCTGGAAGAGCTGGTGACCGGGATGTGGAGGGTCCGAGAGGATTTTGCATGCTCTTGTCTTAGTTCTGGCAGCGTGCAAGTCCTCATGGGTGGGTAGGGGGTACCGACAATCCTTTCAGCAGTTTTGATTGTCCGTTGCAGTCGGAGTTTGTCCTTTTTTGGGAGCAGCACCAAACCAGACTGTGATGGAAGAACACAGGACTGATTCGATGACCGCTGTGTAGAACTGCCTCAGCAGCTCCTGTGGCAGGCCGTGCTTTCTCAGAAGCCGCAGGAAGTACATCCTCTGCTGGGCCTTTTTGAGGACGGAGCTGATGTTGGTTGCCCACTTCAGGTCCTGAGAGACTGTAATTCCCAGGAACTTGAAGGTCTTGATGGTTGATTTTATTAGACTCTGTCTGTTTTATTACACTCTGTCTGTTGCCCAGATATGGGGGAAGAGAGAATAGGATTGTTTGTATTATTGAGGATTGAAGAGCACTGCATTTTATTTCCATGGGGAGGTCTGAAATTACAGGAGGCATGTTCCATTTATTTTTATTTTTTTGAATCCTCAAAATAAAAATGACCAAATAAAAAAGTTTTCTTTATTATATTTCTATAATTTCATCAATGCAACAAAACATAACACATCAATAATGGAAGTTAAACTTAAAACACCATCGTACAACAGAGTAGTCACGTGGTGCGTCATTCTCTCCAGGATACGTTGCGCGGAAAATAAACATTTAATCATGAATGCTCATGATGTCATTTGGATAGTAGGCTAACATAGACACAGCATGTGTTGCCTTCATTATAAGGCTTTTAATTATTTGGGGCTCCAGACAGATTTGTTTTTTGTTTTTTTTGGTCGAATATGGCTATTTCAACATTTTGGGTTGCCGACCTCTGCTCTAGATACACTGTACTGGTTGTAGCTTTCCCTTTGCTATTATATGTGGTGTGGCAAACTAGTAGCTTTAACTTTCTGACCCTACTATCTTGTCCTGCGTAGACTTCAGTGACTCTTGCTAGTTTCCATTTTTTGTGTCGTATCTGTTCATCTTGAAGAAGGATGATGTCATTTACCATATAGTTCCTTCTGATTTTACACAACTTCTATCTTAGTTGCAGGTTGAGAAGATATTCTTTCCTCCATCTTGTCCAAAACTTGTTGGCCAAATATTGTGCTCAGCGGCACCACTTTTGAAGGTAAAGATCCTGCTTGACGTATTGACCAGGTGGGGGTAGAATAATTGTGGATTTCATCGTTAGAATGTGGTTTGGGGTTAATGGTTCCGGTCCGGATGGTTCGTTCAGATGTTCAGCGGTGAGTGGCCGGCTGTTAATGATGGACATGACTTCGTACAGGTGAGTCCGGAGGTAGGTGCTGTTGAATCTTTGTGCAGATTGAGGTCTTTCCTTCCTTCTTTAACGCAAATTGGGCCGAAGCAATCCATTCCAGTGTAGGTGAAAGGTGGAGTTGCTTCCATACGATTTCTAGTTAGGTCACCAATTCTTTGTTCTTCAGTGCATCGTCTGTACATTCGGCACGTGACACATTTGTAGATGTGTGACGAGACAGCGCTACTGCATCCCAGGATCCACCATCCATTAGCTCTGAATGCGTTAGCTCTCATTCCACGTCCTTGGTGCTTTTCATAGTGGTGCCTGGTGATTAGTGATGATATGTGGCTTTTCTGTGGAAGTATTGTTGGATACTTTATTTGCGGGTGTAGTGCAGCTTCATCAGCATCCTGGAAGGAGCTTAACTTTAATAGGGTACTTCCTTTGGTTTTGGCAACCTCTTGCCTTTGCTTGAGTCTTTTAATCTCAGCTGGGAATGCTTCTTCTTGAGCAAGCTTACTGATGGCAAGCTCCGCTTCTTTTCTTTCTTCGATTTTCATTGGTGCATTGCTTCAGACATTTGTGTTCTTTGGGCATTCGCTGTAATTTCGCAACTACCTTTATAGCTCTGTCTGTCTCCAGTCTGAGAACTTCTTTAGATTGTCTACCAAAGACATCTCTTCCATTGTCTCAGTGTGGCACACAAAAACCTTGCGAAGTTTAGGGTCATCTTCGCTAACTTCTCCAACCTTGCACTCCCTCTGCAGTGAGCCTCTTTGCCAAAGAAACTTGGGGCCTGTATACCAGTTTAAGGACTTCAGTTGGGTTGCAGTCAACCCTCGAGAGGCATGGCCAGGTTGTCCTCAGAAGCAATGTAATACCACTCTTCAGGCTTCATGCTTGCCTTGATTCTCTCGATGCGGTTGGCAACAAAAACTTGAAATCTTCTAGCATCGTTGTTTAACTAGCGAAGAACTACCTTGGAATCTGTCCAGAAGAACTCTTGTAAATCTTGAATTTCGAGCTCATTATGGAGCATGTCACTGGTTCGAACTGCAATAACTGCTGCAGCAAGTTCGAGTCTTGGTATTGTTAAGACTTTCGTTGGAGTAACTCTTGCCTTTCTAATAACATGGCAGCAGTGGACTTCATCCAACTCATTAATTAGTCGTAGGTAGGTACATTCGCCGTATCCTGAGACGCTTGCATCTTCAAAGTGGTGCAGTTCGTAGACTTAGACGTTGCCGAAATTTGAAGGGAAGTACAATCTTTTGACATGTCTCAGACAGATTTGATAGGTCTCTCAGCCATAACTCCCACTATGGTCTTAGAGTTTCTGGTAGCTCTTCATCCTAGTCAACTTTGTCTCTGCACATCTGTTGGAGAACCTGCCTCCCAACAAGTACAAAGGGTGCGACGAACCCAACATATATAGAGGCTACAGTTGAGAGCACACCTCGTCTTGTCAGTGGATGGGGCTTTACTTGGACTCTGAACTGGCAGGTGTCAGATGTAACACACCACTCTACTCCAAGAGCTCTCTCCACATGTAGTACTTTGAAGTCCATGTCTTGTTCTTTGACTGCAGCACATTCCTTTTGTGGGATGCTCGCCATGACACGCTTGCTGTTTGAGACGAACCTGTGCAGGCGCAGCTTCCCAGTGCTGCAAAGTTCTCTTGACTCTTTGACAAGTTGTATGGCTTTGTCCTCACTTTCCACACATGCCGAACCGTCATCCACATAAAAATCTCTCTGGATGAAACGTCTGGTTTCTTCACTGAAGTGACCTTTTCCTAGTGCTGCCAGGTATTTGAGGCCAAAGTTGGCACAGCCAGGGGATGAGGCTGCCCCAAACAGGTGGACCTTCATTCTGTAGACTGGTGGTGCTGTATCCATACGGCCATTCTCCCATCATAAGAAGTGTAGATAGTCTTTATCTTCTTTTCTTACTTGAAACTGGTATTATTTTTTCAACGTCGCACATGACTACAACATGGCCTTTACGGAAGTGACACAGGACACCAACAAGTGCATTTGTGAGGTCAGGACCAGTCAGAAGATGGTTGTTAAGGGATGTCTTTCGGTATCAGGCAGAACAGTCAAATACAACGCATACTTTTCCTGGTTTCTGCGGATGATACACTCCGTGGTGAGGTAGGTACCAAGCTGTGCTGTTGCCAAATTCTTCCTCAGGGACTATTTCAGCATCACCACGGAAGATAATATCCTCCATAAAGGTAAATTAATCTTTGTAGTAGTTCTCATCTATCTTGAGTCTTCTTTCAAGACAGTTCAGATGTTGTATCACGCTGATCTTATTGTTTGGTAGCTCTGGTCATTCCTCTCTGAACGGTAGGGGCATCTCGTATTGACCCTTCTCTTTCTATGTGATGTTCTCTTAGCTTTGATAAGAACTGCAGGTCATCTTGTGAGATGGGATTATCTTCTTTCGCCCTTTCTGAGAAGTCAGACCCAAGGACCTTGATGATTTCTGTAGCTGTCACTTCTTTCACTTTAAGTCGGCTCACATAGTGCACCTCTGTATGGAAGCTGGTAGAAGACTTCACATCTGGTGTCACTTGTCTCACTTCCATATGCTGACTTGTTCCAATGGCATCTCCATAGTTCACACAGGGACTTCCACATCCCACAATGCTCCATCCTAGGTCTGTGCGTTGTGCGTAGGGCTGGTTTACTTTGCCAAATACAACTTCTCTTGGTAGAAGTGCTTGTGAGCAGTTGCACCCAAATAGCAGGCCTACTTCGCAGTCCAGAAGTGGTGCAATCCTTTCCTGAAGGTGCTCCAGGTGGGACCAGGCTTTTGCATTTTTCATTTGTGGGAATGTGGGAATCTGTTTGCTGGGATAAATTCCCTTGTATAGACTGGTGGTAGGGAGATCTTCTTTCTTGGGTAGTAGCCACGGATGTGTAGATTGTTCACTCTTTGGGAGTTAACTGTCAAAGTTGTCGTCATTGTGGTGCGCTTGAGCTTAATCTGCTCTTTATTGCTTTCTAACGTGTCAGCAACGTGTCATCCAGTCATCCATCCATCCATCCATTATCTGAGCCGCTTCTCCTCACTAGGGTCGCGGGCGTGCTGGAGCCTATCCCAGCTGTCATCGGGCAGGAGGCGGGGTACACCCTGAACTGGTTGCCAGCCAATCACAGGGAACATTGAAACAAACAACCATTCGCACTCACAGTCATGCCTACGGGCAATTTAGAGTCTCCAATTAATGCATGTTTTTGGGATTTGGGAGGAAACCGGAGTGCCCGGAGAAAACCCACGCAGGCACGGGGAGAACATGCAAACTCCACACAGGCGGGGACGGGGATTGAACCCCGCACCTCAGAACTGTGAGGCTGACGCTCTAACCAGTCGGCCACCGTGCCGCCTCATCCATGTGTTACTCAATAGACTATAGATTACAATCGACTATTATGAGAAACAATCATTTCTTCAATTATTAATATTAAATACAAACGTGAATATGTAAATGACTATTAACTGTATATTTTAACCCCCATGAAATAAATTAGTATGAATATAATATAAACGATGAATTAAATCAATGAACTCCTTGCACAATTATGGATACATTTACAATGACATTAGCTTTCACTGTTATGCTGACAATACTCAACTGTACAGGCCTTTACAACTAACGCTGACCATACCCGCTGAATCCGCAGGTATCCCCGCCTACTCACAACATTCTATGACATGGCAAAAAAGTCTGAACATTTTTTTTTCCATTTTTGTGGGAAAATACTGTTTAAAGTACTGTATGTACTGTATGTCAAGTCCATCATGTATGTGTATATGATTTTCTCATGTCGCTACATGATGGTACTTAAAAATGATGGACTAAGTTATTTTATTTGGATTTACCGCAGTAGAAGGAATGCGTTATTCCTTATGCAGCACAGAACACACAACAAATGTACAATTTATGGCTGAATATCAAATCAAACAGATTACCTCAGAGGTCTAACACAAGCATTAACACGCTTGTTCAAGCTTGCTGGAGGCTGGACTAGTTGGACCCATGTGCTGTGTGATCGATCTTCATCTCCACCTTGACCTTCTTCAAAGCATGGATAAAGAGGCCTTTTTTGATGGAGTTAGGGCCTCATTGCATGACAAGCAGACGATCTGAATTCTTCACCAGAGGAGACAACTTGAGCATAAGGAGCTAAATGCCCCACCTTATTTACAAAGCACAACAAAATCCGTACCCACATTACCACAGCAACAGTAGATAATGCTTAGATCAGGTTACAGGAATTTAGCCCCGAAATTGGCTTGATGAGCTACCGCAGGCTATTTTCCAGATTGGGATGAACATATTTTGTCAGGAATGACAAAAACTTCTTTAGTGTGACATAATTCACGACCAACAATTTCACCCAACGATAGCCCCATGATTTATTTTTGATATCTTCAGTGTAATGTGACATATCAACGCCAATTCTCCGACAGCGCATGTTAACGTCGAACAACAGGATTGCGTACTGGGACACACAAATGTAATTTCTGAATATTACTCCACGGTGGACTAATATGCGAGCGAATTGGCCTGAGGTTCCGCCTGTGCGCTCGGGACCTGCTTTGGATAAGTCACAGGAGTTAACAAGACCAGAAAAAACACTTCCGCCGCTCCTGCTGTTAAGAACAGTACTTTTATTATGTTACAATGATCTATATGTCACTTGCTACTTTTATTTATCAATTATTGCTTGTTTATCAAGTATTTCGTGCGTGAGACTACGACTTCGACTTCCGCATTGGGCGCTGTGTGCTCCAATCCAATTTTAAGCGCTAGTGACGTTGAAGTCTAGTTTATCCAATCAAACGACACAAGAAAGTCACATGACCTCACACAATGTCTTCTATTGGGCTTCCCGGGCATAGGTATTAATACCTAATTAATAATTACTTAATACCTATTGTTTTTGTGTTTTTTGTTTGTCTTTGGAGACATTACACGACTCACTTACACAAGGGGAGACTTGCTAACCATCAAGGAGGCTACTCCGGACTTTCTTTCACCAACTTTCGCAAATCCGCTCAGTTTTTTCCCCGAGTTACTTACCAGAGCGGCGTCCGCTGTCATGGTCTGTGTTTTGGTTTGGGTTGTGTTTACTTTTGTTCCATGTTTTCCTGTGTTCCATGTTTGTCGTGTGCTCATTAGGTTGTTGTGTCCACCTGTTCTCGTCTACTTTGTGTCAACCAATCAGCTCTCTCCAGCCAATCGTGTCTTGTCCAGGTGTTCCTCGTTGTCTCGTCAATTTGTTTGTATTTAGTTCCCTGGTTTCTTTCAGTTCTTGTCGGTTCATTGTCGTTGTCACATGTCTTGCCATGTCATAGTCGCCAGTTGTTTTTATCATTGTGATTAAATATTATTATTTTGAGAGTCCCGCACTCCTGCCTTGCCTCCCTGCTTCCCTGCAATTGGGTCCACCATGTTCTTGCCTTGCGTTACTCTCCTTCGCCCTAACCACGTTCATGACAGAATGAACCGACCAGAACAGGACCCAGCGGGAAGAACATGGCGTCACCCTGGACACCACCAAACTGCCTCCCACCGTCCTCAGCCTGCCATCCATACCTACCCTCCTCCAGTAAGCCCTATCGTTCAGTCTTTTCTGTCCTTTTCATCGGGTCCCCCCACTTGTCCTAGTTATTCACCATGCCCTACTATTTTACATCCACATGTTTCTTTAGATTCTGATTGTGAAGATGGCCCCGATTTAGTTAACCTCCTGTCTGATTCTAAATCTGACACAGATTTAGATTTTTCTGGTTCCTTCCCTAGTTTATCTCGTCCTCGTCAGTTTTTGTCACGTCTCCCCGTTTCCAACTCCAGTGAGTCCAAATCCTTTCCCTCTGACCTTTTCTTGGGCACCCGTTTGGCCATCTACCTGGGACCGCCGCGTGGTGGCCAGCGGAGGCGCCCAAGTAAAGGTCAAATTTTGCCCCCTCGTTGTTTTTCCCCTGTTCACAAGTCACTTAATTTTTCACCTGTTCCCACACGATGTTCACACCTGCCCCCAAGCCACCATGTTCAGTACCAGCCATTTTTCCTAGTTCACCTTCCCGAGACTTTGTGTACTCTTGCACTCCCGTACCCTCTACTCCCAAACCTCAATGGCGGCAGGCTGAGGAAGCTACTGCAGGCCCCGTTCCTGCTCCTCGGCAGCTGCGGCAGGCTCCCGTTCCTGCTCCTCGGCAGCTGTGGCAGGCTCCCGTTCCTGCTCCTCGGCAGCTGCGGCAGGCTCCCGTTCCTGCTCCTCGGCAGCTGTGGCAGACTCCCGTTCCTGCTCCTCGGCAGCTGCGGCAGGCTCCCGTTCTGGCTCCTCGGCAGCTGCGCCAGGCTCCCGTTCCGGCTCCTCGGCAGCTGCGCCAGGCTCCCGCTCCGGCGGTGCTCGTCCAGCGGCCGCCACCCGTTCCCGCTCCGGCGGCGCTCGTCCAGCGGCCGCCACCCGTCCATGCTCCGGCGGCGCTCGTCCAGCGGCCGCCACCCGTCCCTGCTACGGCGGCGCTCGTCCAGCGGCCGGCACCCGTTCCCGCTCCGGCGGCGCTCGTCCAGCGGCCGCCACCCGTCCATGCTCCGGCGGCGCTCGTCCAGCGGCCACCACCCGTCCCTGCTACGGCGGCGCTCGTCCAGCGGCCGCCACCCGTCCTTGCTCCGGCGGCGCTTGACCAGCGTCCGCCACCCGACCCCGCTCCGGCGGCGCTCGTCCAGCGGCCGCCACCCGTCCCCGCTCCGGCGGCGCTCGTCCAGCGGCCACCTCCCATCCCCGCTCCGGCGGCGCTCGTCCAGCGGCCGCCACCTGACCCCGCTCCGGCGGCGCTCGTCCAGCGGCCGCCACCCGACCCCGCTCCGGTGGCGCTCGTCCAGCGGCCGCCACCCGTCCATTCTCCGGCGGCGCTCGTCCAGCGGCCGCCACCCATCCTTGCTTCGGCGGCGCTCGTCCAGCGTCCGCCACCCGACCCTCGCTCCGGCGCCGCTCGTCAAGCGGCCGCCACCCGTCCCCGCTCCGGCGGCGCTCGTCCAGCGGCCGCCACCCGTCCCCGCTCCGGCGGCGCTCGTCCAGCGGCCGCCACCCGTCCCCGCTCCGGCGGCGCTCGTCCAGCGGCCGCCACCCGACCCCGCTCCGGCGGCGCTCGTCCAGCGGCCGCCACCCGACCCCGCACCGGCGGCGCTCGTCCAGCGGCCGCCACCCGTCCCCGCTCCGGCGGCGCTCGTCCAGCGGCCGCCACCCGACCCCGCTCCGGCGGCGCTCGTCCAGCGGCCGCCACCCGACCCCGCTCCGGCGGCGCTCCTCCAACGGCCGCCACCCGACCCCGCTCCGGCGGCGTTCGTCCAGCGGCCGCCACCCAACCCTATTGCCTGGCCCCTGCATTACCATTGGGTTCGGCACCGTGGCCGTCCTCCTGAATGGCCCTGTAAAAACCCTGGTGCTTGGCGTCCTGCACGACCTCCTGAATCGCTCAGCCAAGCACCTCACCTCGGGTGGCCTGGATGGCCACCAGACTGACCTGAGGGGTGGTCTCTGTACCATCCTCCAGGCCCCCTTCCGCCCACCCTGGGTTGGTGACTTTTTGGTTGTTGTTTGGGGAACGTCTGGGATCCGTTCCTTTAGAGGGGGGGTACTGTCATGGTCTGTGTTTTGGTTTGGGTTGTGTTTAGTTTTGTTCCATGTTTTCCTGTGTTCCATGTTTGTCGTGTGCTCATTAGGTTGTTGTGTCTGGGCTCGTCTGATCACTGCTTAATTCACTTAATACCGACGTACTTAAATGCGCGAAGCCTACAGTGAAAAACAGTGAAAAAGTGGAGCAATGAAGCAAAGATGGAACTTCAAAGCTGTTTAGACTGCACAGACTGGAGTGTCTTTGAAAATTCAGCTGGCAGCCTGGATGAATATACGGACACTGTTACATTCTTTATCAGTTTCTGTGAAGATGTGTGTGTACCATCAAAATCATTTCGCACATTCAACAACAACAAGCCGTGGTTCACTGCTAAACTTAAGCAGCTTCGCCAAGCTAAGGAGGATGCATATCAGAGCGGGGACGGGCCCTGTATAATCGAGCTAGAAAACAGCTGACGAAATAAATTAATATTGCAAAGAGGAACTATGCAGCAAAGTTGGAAAAACAGTTTCGCGCTAACGACTCTAAATCAGTCTGGCATGACCTACGTGAGGATCCTGTTCATGGACTTCAGCTCAGTGTTCAACACCATCATCCCTGAACTCCTTTCATCCAAGCTTCTCCAGCTCAGCGTCTCACCTCCCATCTGCCAGTGGATTTACAGCTTTCTGACGGGCAGGACACAGCAGGTGAGGCTGGAGGAGACCACCTCATCCACACGCAGCATCAGCACTGGGGCGCCCCAAGGTTGTGTCCTCTCTCCGCTGCTCTTCTCTCTCTACAGGAACGACTGCACCTCAGCGCGCCCGACTGTCAAACTCCTGAAGTTTGCAGATGACACTAGTGTCATCGGCCTCATCAAGGACGGTGACGAGTCTGCATATCGACAGGAAGTGGAGCGGCTGGAGCTGTGGTGCAGCCGACACAACCTGGAGCTGATAACTATAGAGATGATCGTGGACTTCAGGAGGCATGCTTCGCCACAGCTGCCCCTCATGTTGTCCAGCTGCCTTGTGTCAACCGTCGAGACCTTCAAGTTCCTGGGAATTACAGTCTCTCAGGACCTGAAGTGGGCGACCGATATCAACTCCGTCCTCAAAAAGGCCCAGCAGAAGATGTACTTCCTGCGGCTTCTGAGAAAGCACAGCCTGCCACAGGAGCTGCTGAGGCAGTTCTACACAGCGCTCATCGAATCAGTCATGTGTTCTTCCATCACAGTCTGGTTTGGTGCTGCTACCAAAAAGGACAAACTCAGACTGCAATGAACAATCAAAACTGCTGAAAGGATTGTCGGTACCCCCCTACCCACCCTTGAGGACTTGCACGCTGCCATAAATAAGACAAGAGCGTGCAAAATCCTTTCGGCCCCTCCGCATCCCTCTTCCAGCTCCTTCCCTCAGGTAGGTGCTACCGATCAATGCAAACTCGAACTAGCAGACATTCCAACAGCTTCTTCCCTCTTGCAATCAACTTCTTAAACACCTAACCTACAATTCCATTACAACATGCTGGGAATTTTTTGACTTGAGTTCGTTGTCACATTTCTGTGGGGCCAATTATATATTACTCATGCACTCACTGTAGTTGTTTCGCCACGCTGCACTATTTGCATATCTGTTATTGAGCAATACTGGCCACTCATGCCAGAGTAGCATCTGCTCCATTTGCACACTGATTGAGGAGTATCTGCAACATTTGCACAATCACCATTGTCCCAGATTATCGCACGACTCGTCACTTTAAACCGCATACATTCCTTGAAGTCTCGCCGCCCTTTGCACAATGGTCATTGCACCGGAATATTGCAATATTAGTCATTCGAACTGCTCTTAGTGCTAGAGGACTCTGCATCTTTTTGCACAATTGTAAAAAAAAATAAAATAAAAGAATGTACCGGCATGACCAGATAACTAGGATAACTAGCAACCCTTTACTGCTCAGTGACTGTTTTTTTTTGTCAATGTCTTAATGTCTCAAAAGTGTTCTCTGTCAATTGACTGTCTGTTGTCGTACTAGAGCGGCTCCAACTACCGGAGACAAATTCCTTGTGTGTATTTGGACATACGTGGCAAATAAAGATGATTCTGATTCTGATTCTGATTCTGATTAGATGAGCCAGCCCAGCCATCAAGGCAACGGCACGCTACTCGTGTTAACATTTTGACGAACAAAAACAACAGCTGTCATGTATTGTAGTATTTCTCTGGCACTGTCTGTCCAAACGTGGTAATTTCAGCCCACTTATAACTTGAGAAAAGACCTTGCTGTAAATTGCAGATGTTTTTTTTGTAGTTTTGGCTGCGCATACACACACATACACACACGCACGCACACAATACACGCACACACACACATGCACTCACACCAGACTCAGGGTCGCACCAGCCACTTTAACAGTATTGGGGTTTTGTCATCTACTTTATAAATGTCTTATTTGCCTTGGTTCTCTGACCTTGACTATGTTGCACAATTCACCTGACCTTTGATATTTGCACATTCAATTAATACTTTTTATACTGTATATAGTGCAGTTTATTAAGCTTTTATATCGATGTCTTTTGTAGCACCACAGGCCGTTGAGTACCGTAATTTCAATCCTCTGTATGTGTTACGCATATTGAAGACTTGACAATAAAAGTACCTTGTAAAAATGTTTTTAATCAGAACACTGTGCTTATGACTGAACACGTTTGCACGGCCAGCAGTCGGGCCATCTGTAGGAAAGCAAGTGCGCCAGCTGTTGATCAGCGTTGCCCAGCAACTATATTAGCACCACACATGCTAAACAGATTTTATGACTGATGATTAAATATATATCATCAAATAAAAACAAACGAAATGATTCAAAATCTACTCCACCATCGCATCGTTGACTGCTGTTGTTGTGAGCAGACAAACTCCAAGCCACCATGCAGTGTGTTTACAGCGAAGATCCCTCTCGCAGGTGCATGTTAAATAGTCTGCTGGCACTGAATTTGTCTTCGCCAACTATCCATCCACCCTTTTTCCGTACAGCATCTCCTCACTAGGGTCACGGGCGTGCTGGAGCATATCCCAGCTTACTCTGGGTAAGAGGCAGGGTACACCTTGAACTGGTCGCCAGTCAATCGCACGGCACACATACACAAACAACCATTCGCAATTGCATTTATACCTTATGGGCAATTTAGAGTCCTCACTTAACCTACAATGCATGTTTTGAGGATGGAGGAGGAAACCAGGGTACAGTACGCAGGCACGGGGAGAATATGCAAACTCCACACAGGCGAGGCCGAATTTTAACCCTTGTTCTGACAACTGTGAGGCGGATATTCTAACCAGTTGTCCACCGTGACAGTCTTCACCAACTAATATGACATAATATGTTGACGTTTGGCCATTGATCAGCGTATGTAGTACGGACACATCACTGCCGTTCGGCAGTTGGTGAGCATATATAAACCAGGTGTCCTTGCACACAATCAGCACAACTCAGTCGCCTGGCCATCACCAGCCCTCAGAGGCTCAGAACACGGGAGCAGTTCACTAAATCAAAATGAGCAATATGATGTTTCACCTTCCCGGGGCGCTTAACTTACTACAGCGTCTGGATTGTGGATGAGGAAACGCCCTTAAGTCTAGCAGAATGTGCGCTCAGCCAGATATAAGAGGGAATGCCCACCATTCAGGGTTACCCCATCCAGAGTGCATAAATGGTGAGAAGTTGTGCAAATGACAGAATTAAGTGGTCAGCAGAATGGGTGCAGGCAGAAAAGCGCGGAATTGCGTGCCTTTTGTGACTTATAAATATGGGAGAAAAGGCCCCTTAGTGAATAACGAATGAATGTGGCTGGATGTTTGGTGGTGGTCGGAGGGACCGTAGGAGCAGAATGGCAGCCACGCTTCCATTAGACTTGAAGTTATCTCCCACCATCAGGGTGTGACTGAGGAGTGAATGAATAATGCGTGAAATTGTCAAGTATCTTTGAGTGCTTAGAAAAGTGCTTATATAAGTGTATTGCATTATTATTATCAATAAAACTGTCTGAAAATTAGAATTCATGCTATGTATTTCTGAGTCCACCGCAAACATTTCTTTTGGTGAGTGATAAGACAACTTTATTTTTAGAAGTTTCCTTTTGGAACGTCTGAAGTTGTAAATTCTGTGATTCACAGCTGTGTTGCGCTGTCTCAAAGCAGCCAAAGAGCTGCATCTTGGCCACCCAGGATATACAAAATGGCACTTTGCTGATGGGGACTAGAAGATGAAAAGCCATGGCTCCTCATCTTAAGGAAAAGCTCTCTGTCATAGAAAAAAAAAGTTCCTGACATCCACAAAAAGTCTAGAAAAACACATAGCTTTTGGCGCTTGCTGTGCTGAGCTCTTGTGAGGTACACAGAGGTCGCAATATGTTGACGTCACATACAACAATGACACAGAGGCATTGGAAACATGAAGTACAGTGATTACACAATTGAACATACACGATGAATTTTTTTTTTAAATTAAATCAATAAATCAAATTAAAAAATAATTAAAAAAATAAAAACTGAAATAAAGTTCGCTGTGTGTGTATGTCTGTGTGTACTGTTGTAGCCCTTTAAAAACATCATTATAACTATAATTACAGCTCACATTATTGCTTGTCTGGCAGGCTACTTAAGTTGCCATTTTCCAGGTACGCTAAATAACGCATTTTAGAATATGTTGCATTTCCAGTCGGATTACATTAAAGTTAATGTCTGTCAATGAGAATCTGCAAGACAGTGGAAGATGTCAACCCACATTTTTGTTACTCACAAACTAATGGGTCAAGATGGCAGTGACAAATCTGGTTTCATAACACCAGTCATCTTTATAATACATAAAACCATTCGTCAAAAGGTTATGACAGCAACAAAGTTGGTGGACATTGACCAAAAGCATTGCTGAAAGTAGAGATAAAGAATTTAAATTGACTACTTTTTTTTTTAATAGAGTTGAATGATGACAATCCAGACAGCTTGCTGCAAAGAAACTGTGTAAGCAACATGACATTTCTTTTCTTTATGCTTTGTGACAGTAAATTATTAATTCATGTTGTACTGTAAAAAAATAAATAAAATCCATCATTACTTGTAAAATGTTCATGTATCTAAGCAGATAACCTGAAGGGAAGGAGGACTTTTGGACAAGCATTCATTTAGAAAATGAGATTTATAAATTGTTGCAAAATTGACAGATTACCACTGGATTTAGTTGTTTAAAACGATTAGCTGCAAATAATTCAAATTGTATGACCATTAACAGGATTACAGATTATAAATGATAATAATTATATTATTGTTGGGTTTCGTTTATTTAATTTGTAAAGCAGAGTGAAAATTTTGACATGACGTCTTTATACTATTTGATGCTGCATCCTTGTGCTATATCAATGAATTAATACATTGATTGTCAGTGTGTGTGGGGGGGGGGGGGGATCAATGTTGCAGAGTGCAGGCAAAAGACCGGTGGACCCAAAAGAAGTGAAGCAGGTAAGGCAGTTATGGCAATGATCTAAAAAAGATGAATAAATAAAATGTAAAAAAAAAAAAAAAAAAAACCTCAATAAATTAGAAGTACAGTGGTAGGCATCTGCAGTGAAAAATTATTTGTAAGAATGTTTTATTACATGTCATGGCAGAAAATAATTGAGACACTGACTCCTTGTGACAGCTTGACCATTATCTGAAGTGATTATTATTATTATTATTTTTATTTTTTTTAATAGAAGCATTACATATACAAAGCCTGCGGCCATTTTTTGACCTCCCAGAGAGACATTCGAATTACACAGCAGCATCATGTTTCCAAGCAAAAACATATCCATGCACATCCTTCGCCTCACCACAACCCACGCAAGCTGACCCATCATCTCTCTCTCTCTCAGCTCTGAACAGTGCCATTAGTGGAGGCAAGAGAGCCATGTAGAACACACCATATGCTGCTCTCAGCAATCATCTCATTAGATGGGAGTCTACTTAAGGGAGGAATAGAAATATGAAACATCACGGATTGCCAGGTGCAGACACTGTACATCATTTACTGTACAAACAAACGTGCACACATACACTCAGCTGGGTATCAAAAGTCTGATCAGCTTGATACAGTGCATGTATCAGCTTCAATTCATCGCAGAGTGGCTTTGCCTGTGACCTTTGCTTTACAGCCGAACTAATCAATCAGTAGATTAAAAGAACATGGTGTTTATTGTAATCCTCCATATCCTCTGAAGTATCAGTTAAAAAAAATAATTAAAAAAATCACTTTCTTGCCTCCAGCTGGTTTAGAATGCAGCAGCTACGCTTCTGTTTATGATCCTTTGTTTCCGTGTTGAACTGTTGCTGTGTTTTTCCAGTGCTCTGGTTTGTCGGATGGGCAGAGCCGCCAGCGCACACCCACTCTCCGTTATTATTAGTGAGGATAATAAGCGCTAAAGAGATGGTAGTTAGGCCTAGTACAATCACGCTGTTTTTGTCCCAATTTTGCCTCTTCTCAACCAAGGACATCAAATGCCAGACTATTTTACGTTTTATAAGATTATCCTTACGTCTGATGTGCGTTAAGACTGGATTCATCCAGATTATAGGTTCTGAAACGGGTCAGGGGTGACAATCTTAAATTCTGAACACGTTCAGTATTTACAATCAAACCTCTTTGTGCGTGGGAAAAGCTGAGGTTTCCTGAGTCATGACGCCGTGAATTGTGACGTGGAACAAAATGTAGCCAATCAAAGAAGAGCTCTAGACTGACGAACACGAAAACAACCAAAAATTAAAACAGATGTCTTACTCAGTGTATTACTATTTCCCAAAGCAAGTGTTTTTATTTATCTACACTACTTCTACCTCCATTCCCTTCGGCAAGACTTGGCAAAGATCGGTGCATACCCGGAAGTGTCTGCCCATCTTCCATTTTCTGAGATCATGTGTGATCACGCGAGATTTCGAGATCAGTGGCGGAACAGAATCTTTATTGTGTGCGGTGTTACGTGTTGAGATTATCGGAGCACACCACACACAATTTGAAAAAAATGCCAGATTTTTTTTCCTCTTTATGTGTAGGGTCTGACACGGATAAAAAATCTTTTAAGATTTGAAAAAATCTTGTGTGTACCAGGCCTTAGTCGCCAAGAAGTGCAGCAAGTAAAATAGGAGTTTAATTTGTCATTGCAGAATTTGACATAAAAGTTGCAAAAAGGGTCAATGTGCTGGGGTTTCGGTTTATACAGCGGAAATGTTAGGAAAACTGTTACCGTGACAGTGGATAAAAGAAATTAAACCATTGAAAACAATCATGAGTTTGGATTCCAGTTCATCGCTATTTACTTTGCAATATAGTCGATCAGAAGGTAGAAAAGACATTTTAATAGAAATAAAAGTCCATCCATCCATTTTCTGAGCCGCTTCTCCTCACTAGGGTCGCGGGCGTGCTGGAGCCTATCCCAGCTGTCATCGGGCAGGAGGCGGGGTACACCCTGAACTGGTTGCCAGCCAATCGCAGAGAAATAAAAGTACTTTTTAGAATTCAGATGATGGGATTGTCAGTAGTGTTCTTATGGGTGCCAGCACACAATGGAATAACAGGAACTGAGTTTGCAGACCAGGGAGCAAAAAAGGGTACAAAGCATAATAATAGTGAGTTAGAAATAAACTTAGTAAATCTTAAGTGAGGGATAGTATCAAACAGAGAATAAAGGAAAGGCGGAAAAGCAATTGGAGGAAAAGAGGAAAGTAAAATGGTATGACACAACACAAAGGAAAGTTGGTGAAATGATGAACGCAGGGGAAAATAGAAGAGAAGAAAGAACAATATCAAGAATGAGATTTGGACATACAGTGCTGAACAGCACATTATTTAAAATGGGGGAAGTACAGTACAGGTAGCTGTAGCTGTGGGAAAGGTATGAGCTGTGTGAATGAAAGTTGTGAGGCTGAAAGAAGACATTTGACTGAAAAACTTAAAAGCATAAACAGCAAATTTAGTTTGGAAAGACACAATTCAGAAAAGAAAGCATATCAGTTAGTATTACAATATTTAAGGGAAATGGATGGACTTAGAACGATATCAATTTTTTTGTCTCTCTCTTTTAGAAAGAGTACAAACCAAGATCAAAGCTCCATACCAGTTGGTGATTGTAATACACCAATAAATTATTTGTCAGCCATCAACAAATAACCCATCCATCCATCCATCCATTTTCTGTACCGCTTATCCACACTAGGGTCGCGGGCGTGCTAGTGCCTATCCCAGCTATCTTCAGGTGAGAGGCCGGGTTCACCCTGAACTGGTCGCCAGCCAATCGCAGGGCACACATAAACAAACAACCATTCGCACTCACGTTCACACCTACAGGCAATTTAGAGTCTTCCATCAACCTACCATGCATGTTTTTGGGTTGTGAGAGGAAATTGGAGTACTAAGCAAAAATCCACGCAGGCACGGGGAGAACAAACAAACTCCACACAGGCGGGGCCGGGATTTGAACCCCGGTGCTCAGAACTGTAAGGCAGATGTGCTAACCAGTCTCCCACTGTTCCACCATTCAACAAATAACCAATAAAGAAAAAGATGAAGACGAATTATTGTTACTTTGTTAATCTTTGTCTTAGTCTACTGTCTTGTCCTCAAAACTTCTGTAGTTTAGAGTTAGTTTCCCCGTTCTACTTATTACCATTCTAAACTTGTGTAGTCTATAATCCATTTGTCTGTGTTCCTTCATTGTATAGCTAGGATTTCTTGTCTTGAGCTAATTTTGAGTATTCTTAAATGGCTGGGATTTTTTGATATCGCTTATTGCTGCCTTTCTGTTTTATTTATTTTCATGTAGTACTTTTTCTGGATTAGTCCTTTGCAACGTCTAGGTTACGTCGTGCTTGGTTATTGGTTCTCGCTGTTTCATATTGTTGTTTGCATCAACCTTTTGTTGATGTTGTTGTGCGTTTGTGTACCATATTTTAACTTTGCTTACCAGAGCTGCCAACCTATTGAAATTCACTTCCAGAACAACTCCAAATTTGTCTGAATTTCCATATTTTTACAATTTTGTCAGGAACATTAGCACGGGACAGTTACTGCAGTATATTATGTAATAGGATTTTAAAAAAATTACAAATCTGCATACTGTTCAGTTGCACAACATAAGCATTATTCTATATTCATAATCATTGATAAATTCTACATTTGCTATTTGAATGTATATATTAAATCAACATTGTAATGATGAGAATGTAGTCATGTAAAATAAAAAAAAATAAAAATCCTTCCCATGGACTTTATTGTGCTCAAATAGCAATATATTACACAGAAAACTTTAATTTTGTTTCCATTGTTAATGAGTAAAAAAGGTGCAAAACAGCAAAACATTACACACAAAATGTATTTCTTTAACTATGTTTCCATTCTTAACAAGCCAATGCCTGGTTTACAAGCTAATGAGCTAAATGTATAAATACAACATGTTACATCTCAATATAAAACCAGCAAACTTGACACCAAACAAAAAGTACGATAATGCAGGGAGATATTTCACAGTTCACCACTATTGAATCTTGTAGTTGCTTTTTCGCTTCCTTTGTTTCATCAAGAGTGTATTTGTGTTCGTAGCAAGCTGAGTTTGAGCGTGTGCATCTTGACAGTGCAGAATGCTTCCAATGTAGAAGCAGACATCAACTGTCTAAAATCACTCCTGATCTTCCTGACATTGGAGAATACACGTTCACAGCAGGCATTACTGTGAGGAATTAAGAGCACAGACTGTGCAACTTTGACAATGTCTGAATATTTCATATGGCCACTTACATCCTTCAGCTCCCCAACTTTACGCCACTGTGCATCTGCACGATTGATCTGCAAAATTCCTGACACATCCTCTACTTCATGAATGAGTGGCCTCTCTGCTTTCAGCTCAATGTTCGCACATACAAACATGTCCAAAGCGTAGCACAAGAAATGCACATTCTGTAGCACATAGACGTACAAAAGAACAAAGAAACTTGTGCATGATTTCAACTTGAGAGGACCCCTTCATTTTTATATGTTCCTTTCCAAAGTACTTCTTTAGACCACTTTGTAAACAAAGCAATCTCTCCAAACATAGTTTCATGGAGAGTCACCTTTTTGGGACATACACTATATTGCCTATGTATTCACTCACCTGCCTTGACTCACATATGAATTGAAGTGATATCCCATTCTTAATCCATAGGGTTTAATGGCATCGGTCCACCCTTTGCAGCTGTAACATCTTAAACTCCAGAAGCGCATTTGTGAGGTTACACACTGATGTTGGAAGTAAATTCCTGGCTCTCAGCCTCCACTCTAATTCATCCGAAAGTGTTCTTATGGGGTTGAGGTCAAGATTGTGCAGGCCAGTCAAATTCATCCACATCAAACTTTCTCATCCGTGTCTTGATGAACCTTGCTTTGTGCACTGATGCACAGTCAAGCTGGAACAGGAAGGGGCCATTTCCAAACTGTTTGCACAAAGTTGGAAATGTCCAAAATATTAACCTCTGAGCTCCAGTGAAAGGAACACTGAATGCTTCAGCATACCAAGAGATTTTGAACAGATTTTTTTTTTTTAACTTTTTTAACTTTTTAAAACTTTTTTAACTTGTCCTGCTCAGCTGCATGGCCTTGCAGAATGGTGGATGTGAATGCCTTTGTGCTGGAACAGTTTTGCTGTGCAACAGGGGAGTTTGAAATACTCCCTGTGCTTATTTTTATTTTTTTATTTTAATTTTTTTAATAACCTGATCTTTATTGAAAATGCAGCCAGACAGGAAAGGGTTTTAGGTGACAGACAGGGGGGCAAAGTTGACAAGGGGACTAGGGGTAAGAACCACAGCAGAACAATAGTGACACAGTCTAGATATTTAAACACAAGTAACATTGCAACAGTTATTTGGAGATTGGGGGTGGGGGGTAGGAGTTGGAGGGGGACACCTGGTGAGGACATGCAATAACTAGTCAAGAGCACCAGATAAGAAAGGACAGAAAAGGGTACGACAGGATGAAGGAAAATGAGGACGGCAGTGCTACTGTCGAGTGTTGCAGTGGGATTATTCTTTACTGTCTAAACACCAGAAGAACCTGTGAGTTGATATGTTAGTGTAACCTGTGTTGTTATAAGTGATCCCAGCAATAGTAATTAAAGTCTATAGTATTTCTATCGAACTTATTAGTGAATGAACACCATATCAGAGGCATGTTAGTCAACTGGTGTATGGACTTGCTGAGCCAGAACATCGAGGAAGGGTCCAACACGGTCATAGCCCGCCAAAATGAGCCCAAGTTAAACCCCCGTCGTGAGTAGGGTTGGGCATCGAGAATCGAGAACCGACCGGAACTGGGACCTATGCTCCGACCTCCCCGGAGCTGCACAAACCCAAACACCCCAGCCCCCAACCCTGACGCCCGCAGCCCACCCAACCCGAAGAAAACAATGAAGAAGCGGCGAAAAACAACGAAGAAGAATGCACACACCAACGGCGGGAACAAAAGCACGCCCCAACCCGGCCAAAATCAATGACTAGCCGCCCCAGTGCAACACCCGGAACAAGACCATACGGCGCAAAAGAGGCCCCCACGACACGCAGCGCCCGACGCGCCCAGGCCACACCGCACGGAGCCCCAGCGAAGCTAATCCTCAGTCAACCGGGCGAGCAAAACCACAAAACGCATCCATGCAAACATCGAGACAGCCAACAATGCAAACGGTGGCCGCACCCCTACACTGACGGTCCACCATCGCCCACTCCAGTCCCCAAACCAATGCAAGCGGCGACAACAGAAAGAAAGAAAGAAAAAAAAAACTCAGCAGCCCCACACCACAATGAACCGGGACAAAGGCCACATAAACGGCATCCCACAGCACCCCAAAAACCAACTCTGTGCCCCACCGGCAAAAGCCAGGAAAGGAACCAGCGCTCCACAGCACCCGACCCCACCCATCAAAAAAAAAAAAAAAAGGAAAAATCACCGGCGCCATGTAAAACCCCCCCTGCGCCAAAATGGCGAGCCCCAGCACACACTGCCCAAAACAAGAGGCCACAAGCCCAAACAGGCCACAGGAGTCCAACCAAGAGAAATATGATAACCCAACTCCCACCCTATTATTATAGGGTGGGAGTATAATCCCACCACTACCTCGGTGACCTCAAACCCAGAGATAGGAGAGCACACCTCAGAGAACCCACACCCTGCTTCCTCATGGGAAGGCGTGTCGGTGGGATTGAGAAGGTCTTCGAAGTATTCTCCCCACCGACTCACAACGTCCCGAGTCGAGGTCAGCAGCGCCCCATCCCCACTATACACAGTGTTGGTGGTGCACTGCTTTCCTCTCCTGAGACGTTGGATGGTGGACCAGAATTTCCTCGAAGCCGTTCGGAAGTCTTTCTCCATGGCCTCACCGAACTCCTCCCATACCCGAGTTTTTGCTTCAGCGACCACCAGAGCTGCATTCCGCTTGGCCCATCAGCTGCCTCAGGAGTCCCACAGGCCAAAAAGGCCCAATAGGACTCCTTCTTCAGCTTGACAGCATCCCTCACCGTTGGTGTCCACCAACGGGTTCGGGGATTTGCGCCACGACAGGCACCGACCACCTTACGGCCACAGCTCCAGTCGGCCGCCTCAGCAATGGAGGCGCGGAACATGGTCCACTCGGACTCGATGTCCCCCGCCTCCCCCGGAACATGAGCAAAGTTCTGTCGGAGGTGTGAATTGAAACTCCTTCTGACAGGGGATTCTGCCAGACGTTCCCAGCAGACCCTCACAATACGTTTGGGCCTGCCACGTCGGACCGGCATCTTCCCCCACCATCGGAGCCAACTCACCACCAGGTGGTGATCAGTTGACAGCTCCGCCCCTCTCTTCACCCGAGTGTCCAAGACATGCGGCCGCAAGTCCGATGACATGACCACAAAGTCGATCATTGAACTGCGACCTAGGGTGTCCTGGTGCCAAGTGCACGTGTGGACAACCTTATGCTTGAACATGGTGTTCGTTATGGACAATCCGTGACGAGCACAGAAATCCAATAACAGAATACCGCTCGGGTTCTGATCGGGGGGGCCGTTCCTCCCAATCACGCCCTTCCAGGTCTCACTGTCATTGCCCACGTGAGCATTGAAGTCCCCCAACAGAACAATGGAGTCCCCAGTGGGAGCGCTCTCCAGCACCCCCTCCAAGGACTCCAAAAAGGGTGGGCAATAAGTATACCCACACCTCCTCGGCGCCTCTCACCGTGGGCAACTCCAGAGTGGAAGAGAGTCCAACTCTTCTCGAGAGGACTGGTACCAGAGCCCAAGCTGTGTGTGGAGGCGAGTCCGACTATGGCTTGTCGGAACTTCTCGACCTCACACACCAGCTCGGGCTCCTTCCCTGCCAGAGAGGTGACATTCCACGTCCCTAGAGCCAGCTTCTGTAGCCGGGGATCGGATCGCCAATGTCCCCGCCTTCGGCCACCGCCCAGCTCACACTGCACCTGACCCCTATGGCCCCTCCCACAGGTGGTGAGCCCATGGGAAGGGGGACCCACGTTACCCTTTCAGGCTGTGCCCGGCCTTGCTCCAGTGGGGAGCCCCGGTGACCCGTGTCCGGGCAAGGGAAAACGAAGTCCATTGTTTGTCGTCATCATTAGGGGTCTTTGATCCGTGCTTTGTCTGGTCTCTCACCTAGGACCTGTTTGTCATGGGTGACCCTGCCAGGGGCATAAAGCCCCAGACAACTTAGCTCCTAGGATCACTGGGACACACAAACCCCTCCACCACGACAAGGTGACGGCTCAAGGAGGGGCGCTATCGAACAATGCAAACTAAAACTTGCAGACATTCTAACAGCTTCTTCCCTCTTGCCATTAACTTCTTAAACGGTTAACTTACAATTCCATTGTAACATGGTGCCAATTTTGTCTTGAGATTGTTGTCACATCTCTGTCGGGCCAATGATACACTATTTTTGCACTCAGTGTAGTAGTCTCGCCACTCTGCACTATTTGCAGATCTGTTATTGACCAATGCTGGCCACTCATGTTCTTGAGAAGTATCTGCACCATTTGCACAATTGACACTGTTCCAGATTATCGCACTATCGTCACTTTAAACTGCTTACATTTCTTGAAATCTCTGTGCGATTTGCACAATGGTCACTGTACTAGACTATTGCTCTATTAGTCATTTCAAACTGCTCTAAATTGTAAGCTCTAATTGTGACTGCACAATTTCCCAAAAAAAAAATGTTTTATCAAAATTACCACACTGGTAACATTTCATTGCTCATTGCGAACTGTGTTTTTTGTTTTTATGTCTTAAAACTACTGGAGACAAATTCCTTGTGTGTTTTTTACATACTAGGTAAATAAAGATGATTCTGATTCTGATTTTTGCATTGCATGGGTTTCCCAGTTGTTGTTTTTTGTTTTTTTTTACCCATGGTTTTATACCATATACAAGCATGACAATTGCTACCTTATTTTGTTTAATGTATGTTTCTGTCTGTCAAAGCACTTTGTTAACACATTTTTAAATATGCTATATAAATAAAGTTTTATTATTATCCATCCAACCATTCATCCAATTTCTGAACTGCTTATCCCCATTCGGGTCACGGGCGTGCTGAAGCCTAACCTAGCTGACTTTGGGCGAGAGGCAAGGTACACTCTGATCTAGTCACCAGCCAATCGCAGGTCACATTTAAAAAAACAATCATTCACACACACATTCACACCTATGGACAAGTTGGAGTCTTTAATTAACCTACTATGAATGTTTTTGGAATGTGGGAGGAAACTGGAGTTCCCGGAGAAAATCCACGAAGGCACTGGGAGAACATGCAAACTCCACACAGGAAGGCTAGATTTGAACACCGAACCTCAGAAGTGTGAGGCAGATGTGCTAGCCAGTTTTCCCACCGTGCCGCTTTATTATTATCCATCCATCCATCCATTTTCTGAGTCGCGGGCATGCTGGAGCCTATCCCAGCTGTCATCGGGCAGTAGGCGGGGTACACCCTGAATCGGTTGCCAGCCAATCGCAGGGTACATACAAACAAACAACCATTCACACTCACAGTCACATCTACGGGCAATTTAGAGTCTCCAATTAATGCATGTTTTTGGGATGTGGGAGGAAACCGGAGTGCCCGGAGAAAACCCACGCAGGCACGGTGAGAACATGCAAACTCCACACAGGCGGGGCTGGGGATTGAACCCGGGTCCTCAGAACTGTGAGGCTGACGCTCTAACCAGTCGTCCACAGTGCCGCCTTTTATTATTATCATTATTATTATTATTATTACTTCTACAGTCAACACTGAAATCCTTCAATGTCATACAGAAATGGACAACTTCAAGACAAACCAGTGTCATGGAAAGTATTGAGCCCCATAAATCAGGAACTAATTTGTACTTTCTTTATCCCTTCCAGCAGTATAAATCCATCCATCCATCCATCCATTATCTGAGCCGCTTCTCCTCACTAGGGTCGCGGGCGTGCTGGAGCCTATCCCAGCTATCATCGGGCAGGAGGCGGGGTACACCCTGAACTGGTTGCCAGACAATCGCAGGGCAGATACAAACAAAAAAACATTCACGCTCACATTCACACCTACGGGCAATTTAGAGTTGTTAATTAACCTACCATGCATGTTTTTGGGATGTGGGAGGAAACCGGAGTGCCTGGAGAAAACCCACGCAGGCACGGGGAGAACATGCAAACTCCACACAGGTGGGGCCGGGGATTGAACCCCGCTCCTCAGAATTGTGAGGCTGACGCTCTAACCAGTCGTTCACCGTGCCCTCAGTATAAATCACTTAATCAAAATGTTATATTTTAAAAGTTAATACTTTTATTTGAAGTACAACTAATAATAAAATCAGCAATCTTTTTTCATTTTAATTTCCTATGTGTAAAGTTATGAACAACAACCGCTTTCATTTTCAGTTGGATGCTATTTCAGTCACTGTGGTTACACTGTGGGTTTAATTTATCAGGCTTCAAAACTGACACTTGTATGAAAGAGAGACAGACAGAAATGATTGGGAGATAACAGTATGTCAGTTTAAAAAATATATATTTATTGCTTCCACACATGCCCTGCGATTGGCTGGCAACTAGTTCAGGGTGGGCGGCACGGTGGCCGACTGGTTAGAGCGTCAGCCTCACAGTTCTGAGGACCCGGGTTCAATCCCCGGCCCCGCCTGTGTGGAGTTTGCATGTTCTCCCCGTGCCTGCGTGGGTTTTCTCCGGGTACTCCGGTTTCCTCCCACATCCCAAAAACATGCATGAATTGGAGACTCTAAATTGCCCGTAGGCATGACTGTGAGTGCGAATGGTTGTTTGTTCCTATGTGCCCTGCGATTGGCTGGCAACCAGTTCGGGGTGTACCCCGCCTCCTGCCCGATGACAGCTGGGATAGGCTCCAGCACGCCCGCGACCCTAGTGAGGAGAAGCGGCTCAGAAAATGGATGGATGGATGGATAGTTCAGGGTGTACCCCGCCTCCTGCCCGATGACAGCTGGGATAGGCTCCAGCACGACCCTTGTGAGGAGAAGTGGCTCAGAAAATGGATGGATGGATGCTTTCACACATTGTGACAATAGACATTTACACAGAGCCCATGTTTTAAACCAACATAATCTCAGACCATTTTTATGTGTTGGTGATCAGGTTAAAAATGTAAATCTCACATTTATTACAGCAAAGCCACACCTTTTAACAAAGGACCAAACTGCAAATAAAGACTAATTTCCAGGCTTTGTTATCTGGTTTTCTGTCTCCCTGGTTATTTTCTCTCTCTCTCTCTCTCTCTCTCTCTCTCTCTCTCTCTTTCTCTCTCTCTCTCTCTCTTTTTCTCTACGTTCCTTCCTCCCTCCCTGCCTCCCTCCAGATGTTAAAGGGTTGCTGTGTGGAGTCCGTATGTTCTCCTTCTCAGGGTACTCCAGCTTCCTCCCATATTCCAAAAACATACATGTTAGGTTAATTTAATGCTTTAAATAGCCCACAGTTATAAATGTGACTCTGAATATTTTTTTTGTCTATACTATATGTGACCTCTGATTGACTGGCAACAAGTCCTGGGTGTCAGCTGGGATTGGCTCCAGCTCACTCTGAAAATGATAAGGAATAAAAAACTGAGGGATATGTACACAGTAATTGTGTCTGGCGTCAAAGGTCACATTCTTTTGCTTTTTTCAAAATGATTATTATTTATGTTTTGGTCAGACACATCTCCTGAAATCTCCTGAGCTAGGTCCTTATCCCAACATACTTTTAGACCATCCAGTTTTTGGTCCTCTATTCTCCTATCTTGTGAGAAATGTCCTTGATTTTAGTTAAACCATGTTCCATATGTTCTTTATTTAAGAGAATACAATGTCTGATTTGTAGTAATCTCCAAAATTCTGAGTTACACATATGGTATTTACTGTATTTCATTAAAAGATCTGAACCCAGGATCATCCATCACATCCTTGAGAATATATATACCAGACCTAATCCATTTATTCTAAAAGAAAGTCTTTTTATCAGTTTTTTATTATACCATATGAAGGACCTGCTTGATCGATATGGAGCTGGTCCTGATCTGGATGGATGAGAGAAGGGACCACTTCTTCCAGTCTGGATGTTAACATTTTAGTGATAATTATTTTTCATCCGCATTAGTCAAACAGTTAGGGCAATAGTTTGCACACTGCTGTGGGTCTCTTCCCTTTTTATGTAGTAGTGGAAAAAAAGTCACTGTCCTCATGCTTTCAGGTAGCTTACCTCATTGTAATGCGTCTCAATATACAACCAGTAATATAGGGGCAATATCCTTAAAAAACTAATAGAATACAGCTCATGTCAAATGAGTGATTTATGACCCTGACATCATATGATTTATGACCTTGTTTTGACAGGTTGTGCCTTGGAGACAAGCCCTTAGGAGGTCAGACAGGGGTTACGCACGGTCCGACAGGTTCACACACGGACACGTGATCTCATTACGGCTTCCTCGAGTGGTTATAAAACAATAAAACTGGTCATTTAAAAACAATATAACCGGAAACGCAGTATAATATTGTCTCTTGTAAAGCAATAAAAACATCAGGGGGAATACAAGGTCACCCTTCGAACATGCCTGGGCAGAATTCTGGGAGAGGCGAGGGGGTGGGGGACACCCATGAACATGTTGTGACATATCAGGTCAGGAAACACTGGGGGTGACAGACGGTCAGTGGGAGGAGTCTATCAGCTATGAGCAGAAACTAATGGTACCTGGGTTTTGAAGGGGAGTGGAACGCTCAAGTAGGAGGGGGTGACAGCAAGCATGCATCAGCGGAGGCTGTCAGGCAAGATTCCACGCTCCTGTGCGTCTGTAGGAGAGGGTGAGTGGGGATTATTTTAAACCTCCAAAGGAATATCTTTTAAAAGAATTCAACCGCTACTTCAGGGAGTCGTAAAACAGCACCGGCTACAATCTTGCCTATTGTTAAGTAATAAAGTGGTACCTGGGTATTGAGGGGGAATGGAACACTCAAGTCGGAGGGGGTGACAGCAAACAGGCATCAGCGGACGTTCTCAGGCTTGATTCCAAGCATGACTGTCTCTATGAGCAAAGTTGGGAAGGAAGGAAGGTTGTTAAAACAGCACCGGCTAAACCATACAACCATTACTACAGAAAGTTGTAAAACAGCACAGTTACATCATTGCCGATTGTAACAAAATTACAAATGGTACAATGAATGAGAGGGGCTCTGGAGATCAGTGAACGTTCATAAACCAGATTCCACACGTGACTGTCTCTACAAGCGAAAGGAGGGAGGAAGGAAGGAGGGTGTTATTTTAAACCAACAAAGGAGCATCTTTAAAACAATTCAACCGCTACTTCAAGAGTCGTATAACAGCACTGGCTACAATATTGCCTATTGTAAAGCAATAAAGTGGTTCCTAGGTATTGAAGGGAAGTGGAACACTCAAGTAGGAGGGGGTGACATCAACAGGGGGTTTTGGGGGCAAAGGCAACTCGCCCAAATCTGTCTCTGTGTGAGAGCAGGGAGAGGAGGGGGTGAAACAGCTGATGTATCTTTAAAAAAACTCCTAAACAGCATTTTCTACACAACACATCTATCATTAACATTAACTCTATTTGTTAGTACTGATATATGTAGTAATTAGCGATCTTCTTACCATGTCAACAAGCTCAACACAGCCAAAGACCATGCATGCGAGCGTGGAGGGCAAGGGCGGACTGGCGCACGGGATGACCGGGGATAACCCCGGTGGGTGGATGGGCCAGTGGGCTGGTGGGCCGGCCCTGCTACAAGACGAAGAAGCAAATGAAACAGAAAGGGGGGTAAAAAAAAAAGAGAGAATGCGTAGAGCTGCCCAGTCACTTGAGTAAGAAAAAACATTTCCGTGACTTGAAAGCAGACACAAAATGGGTTTCATCGTGGTCTCTAAACCAATCAGAGATAGTGATGAGCAGGGACTGATTGGCCGTGTGCGTGTTCGTGTGTCCGTGCGTATGAAATGCGGGCGCTAGCATACACAAAGCTAAATTTTCTGACAGCGAGCCGGCAGTTGCAGTTACAGAAAACTGAGCGGCATAAATGGAATTAGTTTCATGCCACTGCGACGATGTGGGAACATTTTGGATTCAAGTCAGATGAACGCAGCCATCCCGCAGCACGTTGGGCGACTGGTTAGAGTGTCTGCCTGACAGTTCTGAGGACAGGGGTTCAATCCCCGGCTTTTTACTATGATAATATAGAGTATTAGTTTATTCATTCTTTAGCTGTTTTTTTAACCCAATACTATTTTTTTAAATTGTGCACAAGTCTGTGTGCCTGCATGTATGTGAGTGCATGCGTGTGTCTGTCTGTGTGTGTGTGGAAACATATGTAACACAAATTCTCTGTATTTCTACAGAAAGACTGTCAAATCACGGTGTGAAGAGAATTAAACGTGACCTGCAGGGGGTGACATTGCGACGCAGATTGGCTGTGAGGAGACATCAAGGAGGAAGAGGAGGAGGAAGACTCCCCCGGGAAAGGTTGGCCTGTCAAAGATGTTTAGAGCCAGTCATTCCTCATATAGTTGGACTGATTGGTACCTTGGTGGAGTAGCGGTAACAAGTCTATTCTTTTATTCAATGTGTTTTTTTTTAATTCCCAATTATTTAGTCTGATTTGTATTATTTTGTTTAAAAATGGAAAACTCAAAGTCGGATGACATTGAGACAAATACAGTAATATACCGCAGGAATAGAATAATATTGTAAACAATATTCAAACGAGTGGCCAAATACAGCATGATGACTGAAAATGCTGATCCTTTTGAAGTTATTCAAAACATTGAGGATTTTGTTGATTTTTTTAGTCCTTTGGGGCTCAGATTGCTTAATCAATCTCCTTCTGGTGATATGGAAACAGTTGAGTCAATAGAACCAGACGTACAAAATGAAACGGCTAGGGAGTCACAGCAAATTCAAAATGCACCACAACCTGGTATGAAAATAAGAAACGTGTTCAGAAACTCCTGGGAAGCACATCAATAACAAAGCCACAATATGCCACAACCTGTTACACAAATAGAAAAGACACAACACCAACAACAAATTCACAATACACTACAGCCTGCTGTGCTAATAGAACAGACACAACAACAACAACAAAAACAACAACAGCAGCAAATTAGTAATGTGCCACAACTTGCTGCACAAGTAGAACCAGTCATACATACACAACAACAAAGGCAGTGCACCACAGCTGGCTGCGCTAATGGAACAGACACAATAACAACAACAAGAGCAAATTAGCAAAGCACCACAAACAGCCGTGCAAATGTAGAAGACACAACAGCAACAAATTACCAATGCGCCACAACCACAAATAGAATGAAGACGGGGGCCACCACGGCAAATTCGAAATGCACCGCGACGTGTCGGGGTAACAGAGCAAAACCCTATCGTACAGACAGTGGGAGCAAAAGTGCAACAATCTAGAGACCAGACTGCGTTCGAATACAGCGATGTCAGATGTCCCCCCGCCCCCTTGATTTTGTTTGTATATGAATAATGTAAACGACGCTGTTGATCAAGCAATCCATTCAATGCATCATGTTATCCAAGTGGAATTGGTGAGTGAAAATGTGAGGGGGCACTGTGTTATAAATGCCACACACGGGCCAAACGTTATTGAAGATGCCATCGTGGCGGCACGGTGGACGACTGGTTAGAGCGTCTGCCTCACAGTTCTGAGGTGCGGGGTTCAATCCCCGGCCCCGCCTGTGTGGAGTTTGCATGTTCTCCCCTGCGTGGGTTTTCTCCGGGCACTCCGGTTTCCTCCCACATCCCAAAAACATGCATGGTTAATTGACAACTCTAAATTGCCCGCAGGTGTGAATGTGAGTGCGAATGGTTGTTTGTTTGTATGTGCCCTGTGATTGGTTGGCAACCAGTTCAGAGTGTACCCCTGCTCCTGCCCGATGATAGCTGGGATAGGCTCCAGCGCGCCCGCAACACTAGAGAGGAGAAGCGGCTCAGAAAATGGATGGATGGATGGAAGATGCCATCGTTGATCCAACTCGGGTATAGCATCTGACACTAGCCTTGAACTTGTAACGCAGATTGTGTTTGATAACAGAGGCGGCAGTGGTGTTAAACATACTGTAAGTAGGAGATATCCACAAACGCTGAAATTCTGCGAAAAAAAAGTATCTGTTCATATCGTAAGCTAGTACCAACAAGCTTTGCTTTGTTAGGTCGTTAGCATATGTACTGGATAATACACTGACTGTGGATGAGGCTAAACAACGCACAGTTAATTTACGATGCAGTGTGGGTCTGAGTGATCAGACAGCTCTCGGATTTGCCGATATCCACAAATTTAAGACTTCTGTCAAACGCAAAAATCATGGTAAGTACCAAACAGAGGACTGTCGCCCAATGTCTTTTTTCGAGACACAATACCCCAAATCTAACGATCCAGTGTTCTTGTTGTTGTTTGGCGGTCATTACTACGGAACAAAATCGATTACGGGGTTCAATGATCACCCTACTTCTGTAGACAATGTTACAAAGGGCATTACAAGCTGCATCAGCATCGCTGCGAATGGCATTGTTTTGTATGTACCCAGACTATCTGCATGCAACAACAACTGACCCCCGTCTAGTGTGGCAATTATAATAAAACATGTCGCAACAACACGCGTTTTGTGATGTAAAAAGAATGCAAAAGCCTGAAATCCGTCAGTAAGGGTGATGCTTACAAAAAATGTCTCGTGCGGCCTGACGTATTACATCAGGATAAAAAATGGTCACAATGCAAAACACAAATGCCCCAAACCTGAAGGCGTGGCATGTGGAGAAGTAATGCCTCAACACGGCAATGCAAACATTGCCCCGCACCTATGTTTACATGAAGCGTCGCAAACCAGACAACCATACAATCAGATATTCTACAACCCCAATTCCAATGAAGTTGGGACATTGTGTTAAACATAAATAAAAACAGAATACAAAGATTTGCAAATCATGTTCAACCTATATTTAATTGAATACACTACAAAGACAATATATTTAATGTTCAAACTGATAAAGTTTATTGTTTTTAGCAAATCATCTTTAACTTAGAATTGTATGGCTGCAACAAGTTCCAAAAAAGCTGGGACAGGGTCATGTTTACAACTGTGTTACATCACCTTTTCTTTTAACAACATTCAATAAACGTTTTGGAACTGAGGATACTAATTGTTGAAGCTTTGTTGGTGGAATTCTTTCCCATTCTTGCTTGATGTACAGCTTCAGCTGTTCAACAGTCCGGGGTCTCCGTTGTCGTATTTTACGCTTCATAATGCGCCACACATTTTCAATGGGAGACGGGTCTGGACTGCAGGCAGGCCAGTCTAGTACCCGCACTCTTTTACTACGAACCCACGCTGTTGTAACACATGCAGAATGTGGTTTGGCATTGTCTTGCTGAAATAAGCAGCGACGTCCATGAAAAAGACGTTGCTTGGATGGCAGCGCATGTTTCTCCAAAACCTGTATGTACCTTTCAGCATTTATGGTGCCTTCACAGATGTGTTAGTTACCCATGCCATTTGCACTAACACAGCTCCACACCATCACAGATGCTGGCTTTTGAACTTTGCGTCCATAATAGTCCTTTTCCTCTTTGGCCCGGAGGACACGACATACACAATTTCCAAAAACAATTTGATATGTGGACTCGTCGGACCACAGAACACTTTGCATCAGTCCATCTTAGATGAGCTCGGGCCCAGAGAAGCCGGCGGCGTTTCTGGGTGTTGTTGATAATTGACTTTTGCTTTGCGTAGTAGAGTTCCAAGTTGCACTTACGGACGTAGCGCCGAACTGTATTTACTGACATCGGTTTTCTGAAGTCTTCATGAGCCCATGTGGTGATATCCTTTACACATTGATGTCGGTTTTTGATGCAGTGCCGCCTGAGGGATCGGAGGTCACGGGCATTCAATGTTTGTTTTCGGCCTTGCCGCTTACATGCAGTAATTTCTCTGAAACTTTTGATGATATTATGGACCGTAGAAGATGAAATCCCTAAATTCCTTGTAATTGTATGTTGAGGAATATTGTCCTTAAACTGTTCGACTATTTTCTCACGCACTTGTTCACAAAGAGGTGAACTTCGCCTCGTCTTTGCTTGTGAATGACTGGGCAATTCAGGGAAGCTCCTTTTATAGCCAATCATGGCACCCACCTGTTCCCAATTAGCCTGTTCACCTGTGGGATGTTCCAAACAGGTGTTTGATGAGCATTCCTCAACTTTACTCCAAATCTGAGACTATGCTCCTCATTCGGATAAGGGTGGCGTGCCCTCTCCGGGTCGGGGATGAGATCTGCCCCAAGTGGAGGAGTTCAAGTATCTTGGGGTCTTGTTCACAAGTGAGGGAAGAATGGAACGGGAGATCAACAGGCGGATCGGTGCAACGTCTGCAGTGATGCGGACTTTGTATCGGTCCGTTGTGGTGAAGAAGTAGCTAAGCCGAAAAGCAAAGCTCTTGATTTACCGGTCGATCGACGTTCCTACCCTCACCTATGGTCACGAGCTGTGATCAAGATCCCGGATACAAGCGGCCAAAATGAGTTTCCTCCGCAGGGTGTCTGAGCTCTCCCTTAGAGATAGGGTGAGAAGCTTGTTCATCCGGGAGGGGCTCAGAGTAGAGCCGCTGCTCCTCCGCATTGAGAGGAGCCAGATGATGTGGCTCGGGCATCTGTTTAGGATGCCTCCTGGACGCCTCACTGGTGAGGTGTTCCGGCCACGTCCCACCGGGAGGAGACCCCGGGGACGACCCAGGACACGCTGGAGAGACAAAGTCTCTCGGCTTGCCTGGGAACGCTTCGGGTTCCCCTCGGAAGAGCTAGAGGAAGTGGCTGGGGAGAGGGAAGTCTGGGCTTCCCTGCTGTGGCTGCTGCCCCCATGACCCGGCCTCAGATAAGCAGAAGACAATGGATGGACGGATAGTTTCTAATTTAGTCAATAAACTGCTTCGTTTCACTTAGACTACGCCGATCTGATCGGTGTTATCGGTATCGGTCGATAATTAGCATTTTATGCTGATCGGCTTTCATGTCATAAGTCGCCGATCCGATCAATGATGTCATCGATCGGCTCCGCACAAGACATTTAGCTGGGACAGTGAAAAGGTTAGAGTAAGCATGTCATTAACAGTATTTATTAAAGTAATGTATTTGCAATAAAGTAATTTAATTACAGTAAGTTAGCACCCATTATTTCTGTCATGTAATGTTGGTTTGACCTAAACCTATGTCAGTGGCCAATCCTTGAATGCCCCCTAGAGGTCATTGGTGTTTTAACTTTTGTCTAAAATGCTAGAGAATAATTTGAGCTGGGACGGGCTCCAGCACGCCCGCAACCCTTGTGAGGATAAGCTGTACATAAAATGGATGGATGGATGGATACAGTTTACAGTACACAAGTCCATCCATCCATCCATTTTCTGAGCCACTTATCCTCACAAGCGTCGCGGGATTGCTGGAGCCTATCCCAGCTATCTTCGGGCAGGAGGCGGGGTACACCCTGAACTGGTTACCAGCTAATCGCAGGGCACATACAAACAAACAAAGCTTTTCGCTTTCCCGTTAATACCGTGCCGCCCTCTGCCGTCACTGCAATGGGTGTATGCGCCCTGAACCTGCAATGGAACCATTGCTCGTTAACTCACTGCTTCTTAGTCATCCCCAATTTGCCGCATGAAACTTATGTAGGCGCGGATGTACTTGTCCAACTGGCCGTTCAAGTCGACACCATTAAGAACGTTTTGTGGTCGTGCGCTAATAGCAACTCCGCTAACCGTGTTTTTAACCAGTAAACCTTAAGTCGGGACAAACCGTCCCCGACGCTTGCAAAGTTTTGAGCGAAGACGAAGTTATAGTAAAACTTCCCTATCTGACTGGTCGTGCGCACTAACCAAGCCTTCCACATGCGTTGTTTCAGCCTTCGGCGGAGTTTAACGACCGGGGTTTGTCGCAGCATGCCACACCCCTCCTAGACGCTTCGCGGATAACCGTGCTGCTGATTCACAACCGCACACGGAACGCCATCCACATCCCCAGATCTACTAGGCTTGGCCTCTTGATCTGCTCCGACTTCCATAACTTCAATCTCACGGTCCCCGTGATTGGTCACCCCCCACTAGACCTCTCCCCATTGCAAAGCTCTGGTGGAGTACAACTCACTGTTCCTTCGCGACACATTGCTCTCGTTCCAGTGTGACCTACTGACGGTGATGACATCATCAGAGTGGACCTGGCTACAGACCAATACCTGGTGATCCATACGCTCAGTACAATCCCAGCTGCACCCGAAAGCGTGTCTCCCGTGACTTCACCCACTCCCTCAAACTCCTCGCGAACCAACTTGCTGGCACCGGTAACACCATATGATAGTCGCCCACTCCCTTATCCCGACTCTGACACCCACGTGCAGCAGGTCCTAGCGGATGCTGACGCCCTAAGTGACGAACGACAGCGTTTGGGGGAAGTGCTAATCAAACACGGCGCGTCATTTGCTAAAGACTCACTCAACTGCAGCCTGACCGACTTGCACATGGTCCGCATTCCGACCCCTCCAAATGGGCCGCCCACTTTCGTGTGACAATATAAAATTCCGCTCGCCTCCTACAAGCCAGTACAAGAAACAATTGACGCTATGCTAGAAAAAGGCATTATTTGGTGATGCAATAGCACCTACTCGGCATCTCTCTGGCCAGTTCTAAAAGCGAACGGTAAATGGCGACCCACCATCGACTATCAAAAAGTAAACACTCAATTTCCCTTGTCATTCCGGCCTACGGCCCAGCTCGAACAAGAACTTCCTCAAGTGCGCAACGCTAAATTTTTCACCACTATCGACGTATCCGGCTTTTGGACCATTCCAGTGGATCCCGCGGACCAACACAAACTGGCTTTCACTTTTCCCAACAAACAATACATATTCACCAGGTGTCCATTTGGCTACGCCAACTCACCGGCTGAATTCAACATTTTCCTCAACAAGGCCTGTCCTGACGCTGCAGCCAGGGGCAACCTCATCTACGTTGATGATATCATGATGAGGAGCCCCTTGCTGGATGCCCACCTGGCGGAAATTGACCACGTACTATCCCAACTTTCCGCCGCCGGGGCCAAAATCTCCGTCCTAAAGGGACAATGGTGTCGCAAAAAAGTAAATTATGTCGGCCTCCTGATTGGCCCGAATGGCATTGAACCCAAATCCAGCCATATTCAGGTTGCAGTTCGATGATCGTCTTTGTGGTCGTGTCAACAGACTTGCGGCCGCATGTCTTGGACACTCGGGTGAAGAGAGGGGCGGAGCTGTCAACTGATCACCACCTGGTGGTGAGTTGGCTCCGATGGTGGGGGAAGATGTCGGTCCGACGTGGGAGCCCCAAACGTATTGTGAGGGTCTGGTGGGAATGTCTGGCGGAATCCCCTGTCAGAAGGAATTTCAACTTCCACCTCAGACAGAGCCTCCTAAACATGCCCCCACTAATGTGTCCAAACTTTGCAGTTTTCTCGCTGTGAGTAATTATTCCCGGCAGTTCGTCGAACACTTCGCGGATATCGCGCGCCCCCTCACCGAACTCCTGATAAAGGACACTCCTTTCGTTTGGGGTGATGAGCAAGAAGCTGCTATGCAGTCCCTAGAAGAGCGGCTATGCTCCGCCCCATGTCTTGCCTACCCTGACAGTGAAAAATAATTCTTCCTCGAAACAGGGTTTTCGGACCATTGCCTTAGTGCTGGTCTTTACCAAATGTACGACCGAGACAAGCGCGTCGTCACCTACGCGAGCAAAACTTTAAACGGTCCCAAGCTTAAATACTCCCACTGTGAAAAAGCCCTGCTCTCCACGGTCTGGGCCATCAAACATTTCTCCAACTACATTGGAGGCCAAAAAGTGACTATTGACACGAACCACCATCCGGGTACCTTCCTTCACAACCAACGCATCAGAGAAGGGAATTGCTTTAAATGTGTCAGACAAACATGAATTACTTATGCATATAACGTACTTTACAAAAGAATCCCATGTGAAATATTGAATGTGTCAATGATCTGACTTTTTGCATACTTACCAACATTTTCTCAGCTTTTTCATCTTTTTCCGAGATATAAGTAAATAGAATGGTTCTTTCCAAAATATCAGTCCAATTGCGTGAATTGTAATCACAGGTCAACAGCTTTCTCAAAACAATGCCCATTGTTATGCTTGGTAGTAGTATTTGTCCAGCAGCTTCTTGATGTTGCTCGATAGTGACCCTTGGGCTTGTTGAATATCTTCCTCTCCTGTTCGAGTTCCAGTAATACAACCTCTGCGGTGTATTTAAAGTTCTTCTTATCAGCGGAAAGGTTTAACAAGTTCAGGTAGTGAATGCTGGGTAGAAAGGGGTGTATACTCAGACGTGACATCACATTAGCAAAATGCTTGCTGAAATAATAATCACCTCTTAAATCAAGACAGGGATGACATTTCTGACTGAGGTGGTTGAACTTGACACCCAAGGCACTAATATTTGGCGTACTGAAGGTAATATAGAATACTTTATAATATTCTAATATGTAATTCTATATGTAATATAATATAGAGTTTCATGGTGTAACTGATTTGGAAGGTAAGCAAGGATGTTTATTGCAGTATAATCAGATAAGGGGGTAGGAGTTTATTGCAGGAAAGCCCCCCCCCCCATCAGATTGTATGTGGAGACCATAAAGAACAGATGTCAAGGAAGAAAAGGACTGCGGGGAGCCGCTATAAACATAAGATGCAAGAATGTGGGACGGCGTCTGGAGACGGTATCTGGAGCCAGCGGCAAATGGTCATCATTCTGCAGAGCAACGATAACGTCAGATGGGACCATGGACCAATCAGACGACAGCGATTCCATACTTCCACTTTGAAACATTGTATAAGTCTGGGGTAGAATCAGATAGTTTTTTTGTTCGACTACTCTATCTGCTAAGGATAAGATAGGGATAGTTACGAACCCATAGCTCTGCAAAATGTATAGACTCCTCTGTCAGGAATAAATTGGTTGGTTTTTAATACATTGTTATGAACGTAGTTCTTTCACGAAAACGAGCACGCTGGGAACTACGAGAGTAATAGGAGATTTTAAACACAGGTTCCTTCAAATGGTGACCCTGACGTGATCCTGAAAGAACATAAGATAAAAGGACAGAGGAGCTGACAGGAATTCAGTTGGACTGCAAACCGAAATAAAAAAGGTGAGCAGAAGCCTGTTTGATTATATCACGAATTCTGCACATTGGAAATTGCGAAATTTGGGAGACTTGTGGTACAGTTGTTTTGTTGTCAATAGTTAATAAGACAGACAATATGACAGACCAATTGTAGAGGGGAAATAAAACTCCTATCAATTCCACACGAGCCCGCATTCAAAAAGGTGGGTTAATATACAAAAATTGTCTTTAAAAGAGTTTGGGTTTTTACAGAAACGGCTGCCCGGACTGGCTGCTGTTGGTGAAATTTGGATCCAGGGGCTGAAAATTTTGACGGACAGCATGAGCCTGGCGTGTGCTGATGTATGTTTGCGGTCATCCGTGACATGTTCCCGCTCTCCGAGCCGACGGGACGAGGCACCCGGACTACAAACCTATCATGGATCCCAGTTCTCACTTTGAAAATTGCATAAGTATTTGGACAGATAAGACAAGGTCACATCCCTCCCGTTTAAGGGAGGCAAATGTTATTTATAGAATTGCTTTGCTTGACAGATTGCCAGCTGAAGTTAGGACTGAACTTTTAAAGACCCTGACCTCATGAAAGGGGGAGATAGCTACTTTAATCGTCATGTGTCACACCATTTGAAACTTTTTGTCGACAGACAACACAAATCATCAGATGAGGTAAAGGACATGCAGGAACAACTTTTAAAGCTACAATTGGCCCAGGCCCAGAAAGTGGCCATTAAAAAATAAATAAATAAAAACTAAAAATGGAAGCAGAAAAGCAGATCTGGATGGCGCAGGGGTCAATGAGGAGACGAGGCACGAGTCGTGACAGGGGATACACCAACGGAGGCAAGGGAAGCGCTCGCCGACCTCCAACGGACCAAGCGTGCTTCAATTGTGGTCAGTATGGACACTGGTATTGTCAATATAATGCTCCCCCACTGAGCAACAGAGACCTCCAGTGGGACCCGGAGAGGCCCCACCTCAAAGAGGAGGCTACAGAGCTCCACACGGCAGAGGTGGATGCAGCCCGGCACACTGGCAACAGCATCCGCAGCAGGCTCCACAGCAACAACAGCCATCTAGCCAGTACTACTGCGATGAGGACTTGTCCGAATGCCCAATGAGCCCGGCGCCAGGGGACGGAGGAAAGGCAGAGCCTCTTAACCCCGCTAAGGGAAGACGACCACCTGAATGAGCTTTGCAGGAGTGCCCATGAGTCTGCCGATTACGACACCAGAGCAGAGCAACGATGACGTCAGATGGGACCATGGACCAATCAGACGACAGCGATTCCATACTTCCACTTTGAAACATTGTATAAGTCTGGGGTAGAATCAGATAGTTTTTTGTTCGACTACTCTATCTGCTAAGGATAAGACAGGGATAGTTAAGAACCCAGAGCTCTGCAAAATGTATAGACTCCTCTGTCAGGAATAAATTGCTTGGTTTTTAATACATTGTTATGAACGTAGTTCTTTCACAAAAACGAGCACGCTGGGAACCACGGAAGTAATAGGAGATTTTAAACACAGGTTCCTTCAGTACCTTGTCAGCACTTTCAATAGCAGGTGTTCCATTGTATGTTTAATACAATTGTAGGCATCTGTCATCAACCACCCATTGGGCAGATCCCGCCTGAGGAGAGCTTCGTCCTCCATTGAAGGTGCTGGCAGGTGCACTGATAGAAATGACGGCGATGTGGGACGATACTCATCAAGATCTGGTTGTAGCGGGGTAGGGTGAGGAAATTCCTGCTGACCCACGTGATCTTCGGCTGCCTCAGACTGCTCAGTATTGTAGTTGGGAACTTCCGGTTGAGGGGGGAGCCTTGACGGCCTCCTCATCCACCGTGTCCTCATAGTCAGAGTTCTTAGTACTGGAGCTTATGACAATGGGTTCATTCGTCTGCATACCTACTGAGACATTGATAGCTTTTTTATCCTCAATGAATTTCTGATAAATTTCCAAAAACTCATCATTTCCATGGACTTACGATCCTGAGGACTCCAATTGCTTTAATTTCCTTTATGGAGATATCGTCCTCCAACAGTGCACTCTGCTCCTGTATCAAAGCTGGAATTTGAATTGTGGAAAAGAAACTTTATAATTTGTTTTTGTCCCACCACAAGATATATACAATTCTCTTTTGTTCGTGACAAGGTTCTTGTCTTCACTAAAAGTTGATGGGCTAATATTTCAAGACTGTTTGTTTTAGCTCTGTGTGCCAGTTCTTTACCAGCCATTTCTCCCTGCTCAAAAAATGTCTTATTTTTGCTTGGTACAGAACAGGGCGGAGTCCTGTGGGGGTTCTCTGTGAGAACGGTGTATGGCCCCTGATATGGCCTTTTTGGTCCCTTTATGACCGGTGTCAGAGTTTTGTTCGCATTGCTGTCAATAATTCAGATTCATTTTCAGTGAGGGTCGACTCCGCCAAGGCTGCTCGTTGTCAAAAATTATGTTCATAACCTTTTTGGACAGAATTTCTACACACACCAACAGACAGCGTTGAGGGGATCTATTTTGGGGGTGTCAGCATTAGGTCTGCTTTTTGTAGATGATGTGGTTCTGTTGGCATCATCAAGCTGAAATATTCAACTCTTGCTAGAGTGGTTTGCAGCTGAGGTTGAAGTGATGATGACAATATGAGAATCAACACCTCCAAATTTGAGGCCATGCTCCTCTGTCAGAAAACATCTCCAGGGAGATCCTGTTCCAAGTATCTTGGGGTGTTGTTTATGAGCGAGGGAGGAAGGGAATAAGTGAATACTGTGATCCAGACTTGGTTTGTCATGGTGAAGAAGGAGCTAAGCTGAAAGGAGAATCTCTCAATTCACTCAATCTATGTTCCTAGGGTCACAAACTGTGGGTTGTGGCCAAAAGAACAAAATCACAGATACAAGCGGATGAAATTAGTTACCTCTGCAGAGTATCCGGGCTCTCTCTCGAGACGAGGTGAGAAACATCCCGGAGTGGCCCAGAATAGAGCTATTGCTCCTCTGTATCTAGAGGATCTAGCTAATATAGTTTGGGTTTCTGGTTAGTATGCCTCCTGGATGCCTTCCAGGCGAGGCCCCAGGCATGTCCCACCGGCAGGAGGCTGCAGGGATGATCCAGGCCACGCTGGAGAGACTATACTGGTCTGGGAACACCTTGAGATCCCCCGTAGGAGCTTGACGGATGGCTTCCTGCTAATGCTACTGCCCCCGCAACCTGACCACGGAAAAGCAAAAGAAAATGGATGGATGGGTGGAAATTTTATTTATCCCAATGCACCATTGTAAAGCCATCCATTTTCTTCTGGTTCCAGGAACACCGCCAACAGGTCCAGCTCAGGTTAAAGCGCCTTCTCGAGAACCACTTATTCATTGAGGCAGATAAATCCCAGTTTTATTCCACATTTGTTGAATTTCATTGTGGAAAAAAATCAACCCAGAGCCGATTCAGTCAAAATCCAGGCTGTGGTCAATTGGTCCATGCCGACATCAAAGAAACAGCCAATTTTTACAGGTGATTTCGCTGCAATTTTAGCAGTAAATCAGAACCTCTGACTAAGCTTAGTTCAGTTGTTACATCAGTTACATCAGTCTCTGCTTCTGCCCTGGGCGTTGGTACATTTTTGTTTACTATTTCACCCGGTCATACCCATCCCAACCCTGAGTTATATTTTATCATAGAAGTTGTCAGAGAAGTTTCTTCAAAACAACTGAGACAAGCCTGAGGACTGTATCGAAATGAACTCACACCAACCAAGATTGTCTTTTCTGCTCGCGAGGGACAGCAGAGCAACTCACTGGCTGAGTGTGCTCACCAAGACTGACAACGAACTGCTGCCCTCGTCCGCTATTTATTTCAAGCAAAGCAGCATGCAGCACAGTGGAACTTTACCGAGATGTGCAGGTGCACCGGAAAAATGCTTAGATCGTTTCCTGTTATTTTAACAGTTTTTTAACAGTCAGCATAGTTACACATTTGCTTGAGGAAGTGTGAACCAGACAGGCGGAGAAAGTGTGAACCAGACAGCATCTTTGTCTCGTCCACAAATCTGCGTGGGCGAATTTCTACAACATGTGAATATGCTTTAAACATGATAACTATAAATTCTTTCACATTTCCCCCCTGTTTATCATGATTAAAATAAAACAAAAGCTATTGCTTGAGTGGGAAGAAAACTACTCAAAAACCCAGTGGGAAAAAGGTAGAAACCCTTCCCAAGCAAGAGCCAAGCACAAAGGTGAGGGCAAGGATTAAATCTGTTTTTGGTCCAATATATGTATATACAAGGTAAACCCAGAAACATCAAACAGTATATTTGGCCGACAGGACTGCAGTCAGCCTTTGTCCGGTGGTCCGCTCCATCTTCCCGAGAGGGGTGTGTTTGCCACGGAAAACCCTCTCTCCAACTGTGGTCTTTCGTCGGTACACTGAGGTGTACGTGGTGGAGATCCTACCCCGAGGGACTGGCGTCGCTAGGCCCATCAGCAGGGAATCGGAGGAGCTTGCACTACGACTGGTGGATCCAGCCGTCACGCCCCTCGACCTTTACAGCCGTAGGAGTCACTGCAATCACTTGGTGGGGGCCGTCCCAGCGTTCACTGTCCCAGCGAGGTCGTCTCAACACTTTGAGGAAGACTTGGTCTCCCACGCGGACGTGATTTGTCTGTGGATCAGAACACACTGGCAAGTCATTGTGTTTATGCATCTCTCTCCGGTCGAACATGTTTTTCAAATGGGCTGGGACCGATGTGCCAGTTGCCGGTGATTCTGACAAGTCGAGGTCTGGAAGTCTATATGGGCGGCCATATAGAATTTCAAATGGGGATAGTGTTTTTCCTTCGGCTGGCACTATCCTCATTGCCGTGGCGACGATTGGAACACAGTCAGGCCATTGTCTTTTTGTTTCGCTCATTGTTTTTACAAGTCTAGCTTTGACAGTTCCGTTCCACAAGCCCTGCAGACTGTGGGTGGTACACGCAATGACGCTTTAAGTCGATTTTCAGCAGCTGTCCAACTTTTGTCACAGCCTCATTCACAAAATGTGTTCCATTGTCACTTCGAATCACACTTGGAATGCCGAACGTTGGAATAATGCGATTACACAGTGCTTTTACGACTCTCTTTGCATCAGCATGCGCTGTTGGAAACAACTCAACCCATTTGGAGAACACATCAATTATCACCAAGCAATATTGCATCCCTAATGCTTTGTTTAACTCAATGTAATCCATATGGATTGTGTGAAACGGTTCTGGAGGTAAAGGAAATGTTCCTCTTCGTGGTCTTAAATACCCTTGTGCGCTGTTCTTCAAACAGATAACATTGTTTGCAAAAATTTTTTTTGAAAAGTGTGTACATCCATATGTGTGATAATATCGTTGTGTCACTGCCACCATCCCTCCTGTTGACACATGACATAGCCCATGTGTCAATCTTGCTGCCCATTCAAACAATGATTTAGGCAGCCAGGGTTTGCCATCGGCCAATTTGCTAACCCCGTCCTCGTCAATTTTTGAGCCTTTGTTCTCCCAATGTGTGCGTTCAGTGAGTGGTGCTTTTCTCTGACGTGAACTCAAAATGTCATGTTGCTTAACTGTGTGTACTTTCGTTTCCTCTTTCGCTAGTGCTGTGTCGACCATGGGGATTCCTTGGACTGCGGCTTTGGCTGCTTTATCAGCGAGTCTGTTGCCAATTGTGATTGGGTCATTTCCTGTTAAGTGAGCTTCACATTTACAAATGGCTACTTTGTCCGGTAGTTGTACTGCGTCCAGTAACTGCTGGAGAAGTGCCTTGTGAGCAACCTCTTTTCCCGTTGTGGTTTTGAAGCCCCTGTTTGCCCATTGTCGACAGAACACATGAACTGAGCCCCAGCCATATTGGCTGTCAGTCCAGATTGTAAAATTTTTTTTGGAAAACATCTTACAAGCCTGAATCAGTGCAGACAATTCTGCTGCTTGTGCTGAACATACAGATTTCAGTGTTCCTTGAAACAAGACCTTGGTTTGTGTCGTTATAGCAAATCCCACCCTGTTGCGGCCGTCTTCCCCTTTGCTTGCTAATCCGTCAACAAAAACAACCTCTCCAGTCGGGAGGGGAGTGTCCATGAGGTCAGGTTGCGGTTTGGTGGAAATTTGGACGTGGCTTCCACAGTTGTGCGGAGTGCCATCTACTGGTGTGGGTAAAAGTGTCGCTGGGTTGAGTGCCCCACATCTTACAATTGTGATGTGTCCCTGTGATAACAATGTCGCGGTGCAATGCAAGTGTCGTGCTGGTGACAAAAATGTCATCTTTGTTTCCAACAGAAGGACTGAAACTCCATGTGGCACTTTCAGTGTTAACTGGTGGAACAAGACTACTTCCGCAGACGCCTCAACAGCCAGAGCGGCGGCCAGGACTGCCTGAACGCACTCTGGAGTGGCTCGTGCTACGGAATCTAATTGTTGTGAATAGTATGCAACTGGTCTCATTTTTCCTCCGTGTTTCTGCAGCAACACCGAGGTCATGAACCCATTTTTTGCGGTCACTGTCTGCTCAAATGGTTTGTCATAATTTGGTAGTGCTAACACAGCTGAATCAATGAGTTCCCGCTTGACATGATCAAAAGCTTTGTCGGCCTCTGGCGTCCATGTAATTTTGTTTTGTAATGTCATTGGCTTGTCATAAATGATGTCCAGCAATGGTCGTGTGATTTCTGAGTAATTTGCAATCCAGGTGCGACAATAATTGCAAAGACCCAAAAATGACATCATTTGATTTTTGGTACTGGTTTGGGAGCCTTGGCAATGGCTGGTTTCTGTTTGTCACCGACAATGCGTCCCCGTTCAGTCAAAATGTGTCCTAGATAAGTCACTTTCTGTTTCAACAACTGCATTTTGTCTTTCGAAACTTTGTTTCCTGTGTCATGCAAATATTACAATAACGCCAATGTATCGATTTTGCATTGTTCTTGGGTGTTTGAGGCCACTAAAATGTCATCCACATATGCCAAAATTTGGCTTTTGTGTGGGGCATTAAAGGAGGCCAAACACCTTGTGATTGCTCCTGAGAAAATCGTTGGGGAGTCACAAAATCCTTGGGATAACCTTGTGAATGTTAATTTTTCGCCTTTGAACGTAAACGCGAACCAGTATTGGCTGTCGGAGTGGACAGGAATGCTCCAAAAGGCATTACTTAGGTCCACCACCGAGAACCACCTGGTTCCGGGTTGTACTGAGTTCAAAAGAGTGTGTGGATTAGGAACATTTGGCGCACGCGATTGCACTGCTTGGTTTATTGCACGCAAATCCTGGACTAATCTCCATTTGTTTGTTTGTGCTTTTCGGACTGGGAATATAGGCGTATTAGACGGTGAGTCTGGGCACGCGCGTAAAATTCCTGCCTTTTTTAGTTCGTCAACTACGGGTTGGATGCCCATTTCCGCGTCTTTTTTCAGCGGGTATTGTCGAATTATTGGTCGATATTCCGTTTTTCCCTGTATAATTACTGGCGGTGTGTTTGTTATGAGTCCAACGTCAGCGGGTCCAGTGCTCCACAGCCTGGATGGGAGATGACAAATGGCATCTTCCTTAACAGGGGCGAGCACATAAACTTCGGCTAATCAGCTGTAGTGGACTCGTGCAAACGCATCAAAATTCCATCGAACGTGCAATCGGAACCATCCTGATTCTGTTTCTTCAACGTCGGTGAATTTCTGTGACGGGACCCAAATTTCATGTGGAATTGTTCCGGCCAAATCGTTCGTGTCTCTCCATTCTCGTTGCTTTGGCTTTGCGAGTGAAATGTGTGGATGTTGCCCAGGAGGAAGCACTTCTGCAGTGAGTCTAACAGTGGCAAAGCACCACTTTCCTTTCCAATAAAGGTAATTGACCTGCACGTGTTGATCAGCCAATCCCAAAAACAATTTGGTGTAATCTGGATCAGGGCCCGGGGATTCTTTGTACCTAATGGTGACATGCAAATTGTTTCGGTTTTGCATGTCGCCTCCAGGCCGGACCCACTTGTGAGCTACTTTTAGTAAGTTCTCAATGCCACTTTCCTCCTCGGGCAAATCCAGCGACCAATAATAATGTGCCTCATTTTCTCGAATGTTGATGCTTGCTTCCATTTGCCCCTGTTTGTTGACTGTGATGCTAATGTCCAATTGTGTCAATGCATCGCAGCCTAATAAATTGAACGAGCACCGTGGCTGTAGAACTGCTTCTACAGACGCCTTTTTATTTGGATCATCGGGGCTTCGCAACTCGATGGTATGGGACAAAACTAAGGGTTGAACTAAACCGTGAGCTCCGCGCATGTAAACCTTTTTTCTGCTTGGTTTAACTGTCGCGGGGTCCCATTTTCCTAAAACGGTCATATCAGCGCCTGTGTCTACCAGGAAAACGGTTGGTTTTCCCTGGACTAGTAAAGTTAGTTCTGGTTTCATCATGGGTTCAGTTTGATGACGCATTAAGTAATTTTCGAGGTCGAACATGTGTTTAATGTCTTCCTCAACATCTTCATCATTGTCACTATCGGAGGAGGAATTCAGAGGGTCGGACACCAATCTACGGTCCGCGGCCCCTCTGGAGTCCCGGCCTAGTCATTCATCATCAGATGAATCGTCAACACGGCGTCGACTAGGCTTGGCCTTGGCTTTACATTGGCGAGCGCGATGACCTTCTACGCCGCAGTTGAAACACTTGCCTTCTTTGAACCACTTGCCTTCTTTGAACCACTGTTGCTTTTTGGGCGATAATTTGGACAAGTCAAATGGAGGTTTTTTGTTTGTTCTTCAGGCAGTTTACCTGTCACCTGAGAATATGATGGCAAAGACGGATATAAATTTTGTTTGGGTGTCTTTGGTATCATATTGTCCGATTCCGCGATTGTGGTTGGAGCGTGACGTGGTGATGTTTGTGTCACGGTCTGGTCTTGATTAATTGTATTAGCGACGGTGGTGGTCAAGTCGTCGTCCATTTTTTTTTTCTTTTCTGCAGTCTTACGACTTCGAATTTGTCTGGCCCTATCAAGAAGGGCTTTACAACAAAACCAATGTTTACCGTGGGTGTTGTCTTTTCTCTTCTGTCTGTCTTTGAGAGATAATTTACTGAGAAGTTTGTCCAATTCTTCACAGTTGTCTACATTTCCAGAAAATCCGTACTTTTTCTGCCATTTTCCGGTGAATTGTGTTGTACCCTTGTAATCAATTTCAGCCAAACGACACCTTTCCTTTACTTCAGCCTCGGAAAATGGACAATTGGATTTTTTTGGTTAACTTTGCCGCCATTTCTGACGGTCTTATTTCTTATAAATATCTAGATATGGTTCCTCAGTTTCGGGAAAAATTCAAGGTGCCTGACTTCGGGTCGAATACCAAGCTTCTACTCCCAATTCGGAGCGGGTATTCCTGGGTGTTTTTACTCACAACCCTTGGTCAGTTTTAGATTTCCCAAACTTTGGACATTCACTCTTGTACACATTCATTCTCACAGATTGATCAGTTTCTGTGTCCTGAAACTAAAAGTTTCTCTTCGGAAGTAGCGATCTTCCTACTATCTAATTCTTTTGAAAATAGGAAATATACTAGTCATTCGACAATAGTTATTCTGTGCAATTTTCCCTGTGTTATAAAAACACTGTTGAAAATAGGAAATATACTAGTCATTCGACAATAGATATACTGTGCTATTTTCCCTGTGTTATAAAAACACTAACCTGTGACAATCTCTCCGTTGGTTGAGATGCAATTCGTAGGATGACGTTTGTGTTCTCCCGGCGGAAGATGTCCGAGGACTGGCCTCGTGGAAAGGAGGACCTTCCGGGTCTCCTGGAGACTCGGACGGTGCACCGTTTTCAGTCGTCGTCGATCATCCACCGAAGAGAAGATGTTGTCATCCGGCTCGAAGGACCAAGTTTTAGAATGTCAGACGAACTGCTGCCCTCGTCCGCTATTTATTTCAAGCAAAGCAGCATGCAACACAGTGGAACTTTACCGAGATGTGCAGGTGCACCGGAAAAATGCTTAGATCGTTTCCTGTTATTTTAACAGTTTTTTAACAGTCAGCATAGTTACACATTTGCTTGAGGAAGTGTGAACCAGACAGGTTGAGAAAGTGTGAACCAGACAGCATCTTTATCTCGTCCACAAATCTGCGTGGGCGAATTTCTACAACATGTGAATATGCTTTAAACATGATAACTATAAATTCTTTCACAGAAGTGGACGCTTTGGATTCAGGAGTAGGGGCCATTTTGTCTTAGCGCTCTCCCGTCGATCAGAGGGGCCATCCCTGCGCCTTCTTCTCGTTTCGACTTGACGTGTCTGTCCTGCAGAATGCAACTACGATATTAGAAATAGAGAACTGCTGCCCATCATCCTTGCGCTTCAGGAGTGGAGGCACTGGGTAGAGGGTTAACTGCTGACTATCATCCTTGCGCTTCAGGAGTGGAGGGACTGGGTGGAGGGGGCGGTGGAACCTTTTCAAGTTTTCACAGTCTACAAGAACCTTGCCTACATCCGATCCACTCACAGACTTAACTTCTGTCAGGCCCGTTGGGGCGTTGTTTCTGACCAGGTTCAACTTCACCATCACTTACTGACCCAGGTTTCAGAACATCAAGCCAAATGCCTTATTCAGGATTTACAGTCTGTATTCTATTGATCCCATCCCAGAGACATTTGTCCCTGTGGCCCAAGTGGGAAGTGGAAATGAGGGTGGCTGATGCCATAAAAGTGGAGTGTCTTAAATACAAGTTGGGACCTGAAGACGAAGGTCTTACAATGAGGAAACATCCCGCTATTGGTCTCACATCACACTGGATTTTATCACCGTTGTCTCAGGAAACCACAGTGATTCTTAGTGTTGTGGATCGATTCTCTAAAATGGCCTATTTCAAGTTGTCTTCATCGTTGGAGATGCTGGACCTGTAATAAGACACATGTTCCACATCCATGGTATTCCATCTGATCTGATTTCGGATCTTCTTCTTCTTCTTTTCCTTTCGGCTTGTCCCTTTAGGGGTCGTCACAGCGCATCATCCTTTTCCATGTAAGCCTATCTCCTGCATCCTCCTCTCGAACACCAACTGCCCTCATGTCTTCCCTCACGACATCCATCAACCTTCTCTTTGGTCTTCCTCTAGCTCTCTTGCCTGGCAGCTCCATCCTCATCATCCTTCTACCAATATACTCATTATTTCTCCTCTGGACGTGTCCAAACCATCGAAGTCTGCTCTCTCTAACTTTGTCTCCAAAACATCGAACCTTGGCTGTCCCTCTGATGAGCTCATTTCTAATTTTATCCAACCTGGTCACTCCGAGAGCGAACCTCAACATCTTCATTTCCGCCACCTCCAACTCTGCTTCCTGTTGTCTCTTCAGTGCCACTGTCGCTAATCCGTACATCATGGCTGGCCTCACCACCGTTTTATAAACTTTGCCCTTCATCCTAGCAGAGACTCTTCTGTCACATAACACACCTGACACCTTCCTCCACCCGTTGCAACCTGCTTGGACCCGTTTCTTCACTTCCTGACCATACTCACCATTCCTCTGAACGGTTGACCCCAAGTATTTAAAGTCCTCCACCCTTGCTATCCCTTCTCCGTGTAGCCTCACTCTTCCCCCCACGACCCATCTCATTCATGCAAATATATTCTGTCTTACTTCGGCTATTCTTCATTCTTCTGCTTTCCAGTGCATGCCTCCATCTTTCTAACTTTTCCCCCACCTGCTCCATGCTTTCACTGCAGATCACAATGTCATTTGCAAACATCATGGTCCACGGGGATTCCAGTCTAACCTCATCTGTCAGCTTATACATCACCACTGCAAACAGGAAGGGGCACAGGGCTGATCCCTGATGCAGTCCCACCTCCACCTTAAATTTGTCTGTCACACCTACAGCGCACCTCACCGCTGTTCTGCTGCCCTCGTACATGACCTGTATTATTCTAACATACTTCTCTGCCACTCCAGACTTCCGCATGCAGTACCACAGTTCCTCTCTGGGTACTCTGTCATAGGCTTTCTCTAGATCTACAAAGACACAATGTAGTTCCTTTTGACCTTCTCTGTACTTTTCCATCAACATCCTCAAGGCAAATAATGCATCTGTGGTACTCTTTCTAGGCATGAAACCATACTGTTGCTCGCAAATACTCACTTCTGGTTCCAAATTCACATTACAGGTTTGTAAACCTTTCTCCAGGGCTTTGGGAGCAAGCCTTTCTTCTGGATACCATTCAGAGTCCAATTGCTTGCCAGACTGTGTGGGGGTAATTTATAAAAAAATTACTTTACATTCTATTTAATTACGCCATTATTCTATGTTTTTATAAAGTACAATATTACGGAGTGCTATTTTACCCCTTTAAAAAAAAAACACATTATAAAGATATTTGTTAATTTTTTTCGGGAGGCTAAAACGGATTAATGGCATTTCAAGTCATTTAAATCACTTGTTTTTCACATTTTTAGGCTACTGCATGTCAGGGATCTGAAACAGTTTTCTATTGCAAGAGCCTCTGTTGTACTTTCTTTCAAATGATACATTGTTGTGTCAAAGACAGTCGTATGCAAACCAAGTGCATTACAAATCAGAAGCAATTCATCTTGAACCTTGAGTGATGTGTGAAAGCAATTACTTTGTTTATTCTGTGATTAAATTAAGATAATAAAGCTGATTAGATGAACAAAGTCAAGGAATTTACTATCATCAGCAATTAGCATAATTATATTAAGTGTGTCCTCGGACAAGTTACCGAAGTGTGCTATACGCTCACCACCTGCTAAAGTGACATAGTGATTGTGCTAAAGAAGATGGATCATGACAGAATTTGGCTAAAGTTACAGGTACTGTATGTACAGTACATATGGCTGTGCTGTATTTACATTGTCTCCATTGATGGCTGCCCATCACCCTGAGATTGATTTTCCTCTTCATTCAAGATGTAATCATAGTTATTCAACATTGTCCTCATTTGGTATTTCATGGCCGAATTCACCGTGTCCTCTTAGAATAACAATTCCACCAAATTACCCCATCTGCTCAAACAAATCAGTGAGATGAGAACATTGGGGTTTTAAAATTTTTTTAAATTAAAATAAAAAAAAACTGGGATGTTTTGCGGCTTTCACTTTGACATGGCCCTAAAGGTTTGGTATACATAGTTTGTATTCAATTATATTTTGTGAGGATGAAAGTGAACTCTAAAGTTAGTCGTCAGCCACAGGCACTGTCAGTGCCTTGTACAGGAAACTTAGACACACATCAATATTTTGCTCCAAACATTTACATGTACTTAAATTGAATATGATTCTACCAGCTCACGTAAAATATTGTGCTCTCATTCTGTGATGCAGGTGACTGCATGAAAGGTTTTATGCCACGAAAAGAGGTCAATCCTTGGTATTACTTTTTTTTCACAATGAAAGAAATGAAAATAAAATTGAATTTCTTATAGGTTAAATACAGAATCTTGAGAAGCCACTTGTATTTCCTTCAAGTGTCTGTTTTCTTTCATCTTCTTAATGACATGACTATTACTAAGAAGGTTTGTATAGTTTCTAACTTGATGCAGTAATACATAGAAGTTCAACTACAATCCGTTCCATGACGCTGGTCAAACGATTCCATTTGATTGACTGACAAAAAATTTTTTCCCATTGATATCATTTATATTGGGTTGTAATCGCTTCCAGAATTCAAACTGTTTCCTTTTGTAAAACTTTTTTTTATTAACTATGTACAGTTAAAGGGGAAGGTAAAACCCTTTTTTTCGGGGTCAATAGTATGTTGTATTTGACCCCGCTAGTCTAAACATGGTATTCTGATTAATATTGCGTTTGTGGGATAAGAATTAAACAGATACGTTTTCACCTATTTCAGGCAGTTGCCATGTTGGGCATTATCACCCTCTGCTGTTGACTGGAATTAACTTCACAAACAGAGGTGGGCAGGAACGCACTACATTGAATCCTTTGCCTTTACTTTTTGAAACTTGCTGTACTTGTCAGAGTAGTTTTAATGCATCACACTTTTTACTTTTACTTGCGTGTTTATGTCAAGAAGAAATTTTATTTTTACTCCGTTACAATGATCTACATGCCATGCAACTCTTATTTATTAATTACTGTGTGTGCGATCTATTTTTATACTTTGTCTTCAACTTCCTCGTCAGGTGCCGGCAAGCAATGTATCCACTATTGATGGTGATGACTCTAGTTCACCTATCAAATGGCACAAGATAGTCACACAACTGCACACAAAGTCTTCTAATGGGCTTCGTGGGCCTATCAAAGCAACTCATATTGGGGGAAAAAAATAAGACGAGTGTGAGACGTGTACATTTCAGACTACAAAGAACAACAGGTTTATCATGCAATGCAATCTTATGACTGCCCAAACCTGGAGATACCACGTCTAAATTGAGAAAACAACTTGCAGTAAGTTGCAAATGTTTTGTTGTTGTTTTGCCTTTGCATTAGGCAACATTAGCTTTATTTGATGGTCAAAAGTAACTGTTAAACATGCATCTTCTCTCTCTCTCTCTCTCTCTTGCACACGCAGACATGCACGCGTATGCGCATGTGCACGCACACACACACACACACACACACACACGCACACACACGCACACACACACGCACACACACCCTACAGTTGAATTGCAAGTCCATCCATCCATTTTCTGAGCCGCTTCTCCTCACTAGGGTCGCGGGCGTGCTGGAGCCTATCCCAGCTGTCATCGGGCAGGAGGCGGGGTACACCCTGAACTGGTTGCCAGCCAATCGCAGGGCACATAGGAACAAACAACCATTCGCACTCACAGTCATGCCTACGGGCAATTTAGAGTCTCCATGAATTGCAAGTCCTTAAACATAAAAGAACCTGTACTTTATCAATTAATCTGGTCAACAAACAGCTTCTTCAATTATGTTTCTGTAAGGCCCAATACATCTGTTGTTGTTATTTTGGCCTTTGAAATGGAGGCAGATGTGTGTGTAGTCATTCAACATGTGTCTCAATTTGATTGGTTAATTCTGAACATGGCGGCACGGTGACCGACTGGTTAGAGCGTCAGCCTCACAGTTCTGAGGATCGGGGTTCAATCCCCGGCCCCGGCTGTGTGGAGTTTGCATGTTCTCCTCGTGCCTGCGTGGGCTTCCTCCCACATCCCAAAAACATGCATGAATTGGAGACTCTAAATTGCCTGTAGGTGTGAATGTGAGTGTGAATTGTTGTTTGTTTGTATGTGCGCTGCGATTGGCTGGCAACCAGTTCAGGGTGTACCCGCCTCCTGCCCGATGATAGCTGGGATAGGCTCCAGGACGCCTGCGAGCCTAGTGAGGAGAAGCGGCTCAGAAAATGGATGGATGGATGAATTCTGACCACAACCACATCCCAGTTATAAGATTGTGTGCACTTTGTGCAACCAGATTTATTTTATGGAACCTTTATTTAACCAGGTAAAAGACCAGTGGAAACTGCGGGGGTATATCACCCTCCTTCAGCACCTTCAACTGCAATTTTTAATTCAGCTCTTCAAATATCAGATCATCTTTCCTCAGCGATAGTATTACTGGGCGATTTGAATCTCAACTGGTTTAACAATGTGTCTGATGATCTCAAAAGACCTGTGTTTTGACCCAAACCTCACACAAAACTAATCCAGCTAACTTGAGAATGCCACCTTATTGATCCTCATATTAACACACAAAAATAACATTTTCACATTATTACACACAACTTAATTTCTGAGCTTTCTTTGTATGTATGGATTACTTTGGTTATTCCCAACATCTGGTGAAATTTTCATGTCAATAGCACCTTTGGAAATATATTTAATGAGAAAAATGGTGACGTGTTAAATACTTACTGTTGTTAGTCTATTTTTTGATACTGTTTGTACAATATTTTTGTGTTTTCCCTTGATCTTACCCTCTCTCAATATATTATATGTGTTTAGGCCTGTCACAGCCGGCACAGTGTACGACTGGCTAGCACATCTGCCTCACAGTTCTGGGGACCAGGGTTCAAATCCCGGCCCCGCCTGTGTGGTGTTTGCATGTTCTCCCCGTGCCTGGGTGGGTTTTCTCCGGGCACTCCGGTTTCCTCCCACATCCCCAAAACATGCATGGTAGGTTGATTGAAGACTCTAAATTGCCCATAGGTGTGACTGTGAGTGTGAATGGTTGTTTGTTGCGATTGGCTGGCGAGCAGTTTAGTGTGTACCCCGCCTCCTGCCCGGAGATAGCTGAGATAGGCTCCAGCAGCCCGTGACCCAAGTGAGGATAAGCGGTAAAGAAAATGGATGGATGGAAAGGCCTGTCACGATATAAATCTTTTTAGGACAATATATTTTCCCCAAAACTATTACGACCAACGATAGTATCGTTGATGTTTGTTATGCTACAGATGTAATGATATTAGAGCATAATAATGTCATATGTGTGTGTGTTCCGGGTTTTGTCTTCCCCCCCCGTTTCACACACACCTGCTCCTGTGAGCATCTTCATCACCTGTGCCTCGTTCACCCTAATTACCCCTTGTATATAACCTCGTGTCTCATTTCCTCTCGTTGCCAGTTCGTTGTACCTTGTCGTCGCGTTCCAGCATTCCTTGTTTCCACGTCATAGATTCACAGTAAGACTTGACCCTGTTCCGATTATCTTTGCCTCATGTTTTTGGATACTGTTGCCTCTCTTGGATTGCCTGCCTGTGTACCGACCTATGCCCGTCTATTAAACCTCTCTTTTTGGAAACTGTCAATTTGTTTTGGAGTCGTGCATTTTTGGGTCCTATCCTCTGTTCCGTTCATGACAGAACGAACTGGCCAGAACATGGACCCAGCAGACTCAGACCCGGTGCGCAAGGCCCTTCAAGCGCAGGGTCAACGCCTCGCGAAGCAGGATGAGCAGATTGCCGCCCTCCACCTTCATCTAGAGGGACTGTCAAGGAATCAGGACAATATGATGAGACAGGTGGCCTCGCAGTTTGAACTTCTTTTGAAATTTTTTCAAGAGAAGGAACCAGTTGGCACCACACCCAGTACTGCCACGGTATTTCCGTGTGAAGTAGTCACCATGCAGCCACCTGCCACCTCCGCTGCTGTCTGCCCACAGCTCTCTCGACCAGAGAGGTTCTCTGGAGAATCTGGGAACATTAAGCCGTTCATCACGCAGTGCGAACTCCACTTTGAACTACAGGCAACCGCCTTCCCCACCGAGCGGGCAAAGATCGCATTCGTCATTTCCCACCTGACTGGTCGTGCGGAGGCGTGGGCTACTGCTGAATGGAGCCGCAATTCCGCCGTGTGTCATTCATGGGCTTTTTTCGTCAAGACTATGGAGCAAATTTTTCAATTTTCCACTCCTGATCGTGAGGCAGCTCGCTCCCTTGTCACCTTACAACAAGGCAAGCGCAGGGTGTCAGATTACGCGATTGAGTTTCGCATTCTAGCAGCTGAGACTCATTGAAATAATCGGGCGCTACTCGATGCCTTTTTTCAAGGACTATCCCCCGCCGTCAAGGATCATTTAGTCCCGCTAGACCTGCCAACCGACTTGGACACTCTCATCGCTCTCGCCCTCAAGATCGACAGAAGGCTTTTGGATCGCGAGCTGGATGGAGTTCGGCGGAGGGATGCTTCACCGCGCACTTGGAGGACGAGCCTCGGTGACAAGCCAAACCAAGGCAGATTCCCTGCTGCCAGTCTCAATCCACTGGCTAGCGTCACCACGGATGAGCCCATGCAACTGGGCAGGTTCCGTCTCTCCCCTGAGGAACGTCAACGCCGGCTGAGGGAAGGGCGGTGCTTCTACTGCGGTCAGTTGGGTCATTCCGTGAGCAACTGTCACGTCAAAGTTGCCGGTGCCGGTAGCCAGGGCACGGGAGAGGTGAGTCTGAATTTCATTAAGGAAGACCCTACACGGGTTCTTCCTAAAGTGACACTATGCTCTCCTGATCAAGAAATTCATACACCTGTTTTAATTGACTCTGGTTCTGATGCAAATTTACTCAACTCCATCCTTGTTAGACGTATGCACCTTAGAACCTTTGGAATAAAACTCCACCGCAACACCTATGCTGCAGACGGCAGTTTTATGGGCAAGATCACTCACCGCACCCAAACACTCACATTGACATTCCCTGATTCTCACTCGGAACGTATTAGTTTTCATGTTTTTGACGCCATGAATCATGACGTTATCTTAGGGAACCCATGGTTGAAATTACATAACCCCCACATTGACTGGTCCTCTGGGCAGGTTATGTCATGGGGCAGCAATTGCGCCCGGAACTGTTTCAAGCCGCCACGTGATGTTCAGGGTCATGTTTCTAAGGACACTCCACAGACCCCATCTGCGGATCCTGATTTATCTCAAGTGCCCACCTGTTATCAGGATATTAAAGATGTTTTTTCCAAGTCCAAGGCCAAATCCCTTCCACCCCACAGACCTTATGACTGTGCTATTGACTTGCTGCCTGGAACCACACCCCCACGAGGGAGGTTGTTCTCTCTTTCAGGGCCGGAACACAAGGCCATGAAGGAATACGTAGAAGAATCACTGGCAGCCGGGATCATTCGCCCATCTTCATCCCCTGCGGGAGCAGGATTTTTCTTCGTGGACAAGAAAGACAAGACCCTGCGACCCTGTATCGATTACCCGGGTCTCAATGAGATCACGGTAAAAAACAGGTACCCTCTTCCTCTCATCTCCACCGCCTTTGAGTTCCTGGAGGGAGCCAAGATTTTCACAAAACTGGACTTAAGAAATGCATATCATCTAGTCAGGATAAGGGAGGGGGATGAATGGAAAACAGCATTCAACACACCAACGGGACATTATGAATATTTGGTAATGCCTTTTGGGCTTACTAACGCTCCAGCTGTTTTCCAGAACCTTGTCAACGATGTCCTGCGCGACATGTTGAATGTTTATGTTTTTGTTTATTTAGATGATATTCTGATATTCTCCCCGGATGAGGAGACTCACATTATTCATGTCCGCTCTGTTTTGCAGCAGTTACTGCAGAATCAACTCTATGTCAAGGCTGAGAAATGTGAGTTCCACCAGGCGTCCGTTTCTTTTCTGGGTTTCGTCCTGGCTCAAGGTGAAGTCAAGATGGACCCTTGCAAAGTCGATGCCGTTATTAATTGGCCTACTCCCACGTCACGCAAAGATGTACAAAGGTTCTTAGGGTTCGCAAACTTCTACAGGAAATTCATCAGGAATTTCAGTTCTATAGCCTCTCCTTTGCATGATCTTACCTCGCCACACAAACCTTTTGTATGGAACCCGCTTTGTCATGCAGCTTTTCAAAAACTTAAGTCGAGCTTTACCTCCGCTGCCATCCTTACTTTGCCAGATCTCAAACAGCAGTTTGTGGTAGAAGTCGATGCGTCTGATGCCGGAATAGGAGCAGTGCTCTCCCAGAAGTCTCTCAAGGATGAGAAGTTACATCCTTGTGCGTTTCTCTCCAAAAAATTGACCCCAGCTGAAAAAAATTATGACATTGGCGACCGTGAACTGTTGGCAGTCAAGGTGGCTTTGATGGAGTGGAGGCACTGGCTAGAGGGGGCACATACTCCGTTTTTAGTATGGACAGATCACAAGAACCTTGAATATATTAAAACTGCCAAAAGATTAAATGCGAGGCAGGCTAGATGGGCTCTTTTCTTCTCTAGATTTAATTTTACGTTATCATACCGACCGGGTTCTAAAAATGGTAAGCCAGATGCTTTGTCACGCATTTTCTCCGAGGAGAGTTCTTTGTCCGACCCTAAGACTATTTTGCCTAAGTCATGCTTCATTTCCGCTTTTGTTTGGGACATTGAGACTGCGGTTGAAGGGGCTCTGAAAGACACTCCTAGCCCTGAAGATTGCCCCGAGAACAGGCTTTATGTGGTTCCGACCTTAAGGGGAAAAGTCATCCACTGGGCTCACACGAACCGAACGGTATGTCACCCAGGCATTGCCAAGACGCTATCAGTGGTCGAACAGCGCTTTTGGTGGCCTAATGTTAGGAGGGATGTTAGCGATTACGTCAATGCTTGCCAGGTATGTGCTGCTAACAAGGCCTCTCATCAACGTCCTTCTGGGGAGTTGCGACCCCTGCCAATACCACAACGTCCTTGGTCAGACATTTCTGTAGACTTTGTTACAGGATTACCGGCCTCGAAAGGCAATACCACCATTCTTACAGTTGTTGACAGGTTCTCTAAAATGGCGCACTTCATTGCACTTCCAAAACTCCCCTCAGCTAAAGACACTGCCGAGCTAATGATTAATCAGGTTTTTAAGTTCCATGGTTTCCCCAAGAATGTGGTGTCTGATAGGGGTCCCCAATTCATTTCGCAATTTTGGAAGGAGTTTTGTAAACTCATAGGTGCTACCGTCAGTCTGTCATCCGGGTTTCATCCTGAGACCAACGGCCAAACCGAGAGGCTGAACCAGGACCTGGAGACGGGGCTCCGATGTCTCGCTTCACAGGAGCCGCGATCCTGGTCTCAGAAACTGGTTTGGGTCGAATTCTCCCACAATTCCCTCCCCTCTGCATCCACTGGTCTATCGCCTTTTCACGTTGTGCATGGTTACCAACCATCTCTGTTTCCTGCCATAGCCTCAGAATCTACAGTTCCAGCGGCATTAACCTTGGTGAGACGCTGCAGGAGGACCTGGGAGCGAGCCCGCCAGATGCTGCTGCGCCAGGGACGGTCCTACAAAGCCGCTGCTGACCGTCGGAGGACACCGGCCCCGAACTACAAAGTGGGTCAGCGAGTTTGGCTTTCGACCAAACATATTCCACTCCGGGTGGAGTCCAAGAAGCTCGCTCCCAGGTTCGTTGGGCCCTTCCCAATCACAAAAATCATCAACCCTGTCACCGTGAAGCTGAGGCTCCCAAGGTCTATGCGGGTCCACCCTACTTTTCACGTCAGCCTACTCAAGCCAGCCCGGGAGTCCCCTCTGGTCCCACCTTCCAGGCCCCCTCCTCCCCCCCGGTTTGTGGATGGGGGCCCTGTCTTTTCTGTGAAGCGGCTGTTGTCATCTCGTCGGAGGGGCAGGGGATTTCAATATCTGGTGGACTGGGAGGGCTATGGGCCTGAGGAGCGTTCCTGGGTACCGTCTGCGTTTATCGTGGATGATTCGCTCATTCGGGACTTCCACGTTGCGCATCCAGGGGCCCCAGGGCCGTCTGGGGCCGGCCGTTAAGTGGGGGGTACTGTCATATGTGTGTGTGTTCCGGGTTTTGTCTTCCCCCCCCGTTTCACACACACCTGCTCCTGTGAGCATCTTCATCACCTGTGCCTCGTTCACCCTAATTACCCCTTGTATATAACCTCGTGTCTCATTTCCTCTCGTTGCCAGTTCGTTGTACCTTGTCGTCGCGTTCCAGCATTCCTTGTTTCCACGTCATAGATTCACAGTAAGACTTGACCCTGTTCCGATTATCGACCTTGTCTCTTTGCCTCATGTTTTTGGATACTGTTGCCTCTCTTGGATTGCCTGCCTGTGTACCGACCTATGCCCGTCTATTAAACCTCTCTTTTTGGAAACTGTCAATTTGTTTTGGAGTCGTGCATTTTTGGGTCCTATCCTCTGTTCCGTTCATGACAAATAATGCAAGTGCATCCTTTTTAAAAACACTTCACTTTTAATTCTAATACTAAGAATAATGAACATTGGCATTGTAATGTAGAATAATAAATAAAATATCTAGGTTTAAAAATATAAATAAAACAGACTCAAGCTCTGTTCACAAAAATTGCAATTAAACAATAATTCAAACATTGAGCACACAGGTATAAGCAGTCATTCATGCCTTAACTGCCAATCAAATTTTCACTTGGTTAAGAAAACGTGCCAAGTAGCAACATTAATAACAACACAACAAGTAGATCAAAGCAACCTGTTTTGATTCAAAATTTTTGTACTTTTCAAAAGTCTGCAGCCTTTCTTTAAACACTGCTTTGTCAAAATGTTCAAGGCTGCATCAGTGAGTAATGCTATACTGAATATCATGTCAGCATACGTGCAGCATATACGCTGTCACATTTGTATTTGCATTGTTGAGCAAAGGGTTCCATGATTGTAAGCTTTTTTGTTCCCAGCTAAAGAAATTGGGTGTGATGGTTGTTGATAAAATGGATTTTGTGACTTTGAGGTATTAAGTTCTGTTGTCTTTGTTGCGACTTTATACAAATTGGACATACCAGCTTGTTGTTGTTAGCAGGATATGAGGGGCCGTTAAGGACATTATTTAGGATTAGCTCTCACACTTACTCCTCAAATGCTTTCACACACACAAACTATTGAAAGGCTGTCCTAAACACTACTCAAACGCTCTCAAAAACACTGCTCAAACCCTCCCATTAACACTAGTTAAATACTCTCATATGCACAAGTGAAAGTCTTGCTTTCATAAACACTAGTCAAACACTCATCCACACAAGTGAAAGTCTTGCTCTCATAAATACTACTCAAACGCTCTCATAAACACTACTCAAACCCTGTCACAAACACTAGTCAAACACTCTCATGTGCATGAGTTTTGCTCTCATAAACACTACTCAAACACTCTCATAAACACTACGCAAACGCTCCCATAAACACTACTCAAACTCTCTCATAAGCACTACTCAAACACTCTTATAAGCACTACTCAAACCCTCTAATAAACACAACTCAAACACTCTTATAAGCACTACTCAAATACTCTCATACAAGTGTTGCTCTCATAAAGACTACTGAAACGCTCTTATAAACACTACTCAAATGCATTCAAGCGAGCACGTCAATCACACGAGCACGTCAATCACATTCTCGCACACGTCACTGGCACGCACTCAATCATGCTCACGTACACGTTGATTATACTCACACTTGAATAGTGTAAATCTTTTATTAGGTAGTTCAATTCAAAAAGTTAAATTATAGAGATGCACTGTGAAGTGTTTAATATTTTAAATATGTATAATTTGGTGATTATAGCACATAGAAAATGAAAAAATTCCCCATATTGAGAAACATAAAATATAACCAACGAACCATATACATTTCAGATTGTAACGCAGCGGTGTTGAAACTCTTGAGTCGAGGATTAAACACACGTCCACTTGCGCTTGAGCCCAAAAGGCACATTTATTCAGCAGCATCTGCGTTCGGTTAATAGCATCTTGCTCTGGATAGACGAGCCAGCCTAGCCCTATGTCATACACGACACGGCTTCTGATTGGTTGACCATTACGTCATATCCTACAGCACTTCCACATTAAAAACGAACATACTAAATCAATGAGAAAAAGCGTTATTGTAACATAATAATCAACAAGTATACGACATATATACAATATAAATATATATGTATATACTATACGGTATAATGTGATGTAACGCTACTGCTTAGGTTAAGCTTAGTATTGTACTTTATGACTGTTGGTCAATGCCATATTTTATTTTGAAAACCACTTCTTTTTCAACTCATATAAAGACACGCTCATAGAAACATCAACATCAAAATCTATCTAATCTATCTATCTTAAAATAAATCTCCCAAGAATTGTTTTATTTTTCACAAGCATGTATGTGAGCACTTGAGATATGTGAAAGGATTTGAGTATATTTTATGAATGTAGTTGAGGACAGTATGTGAATAGATTTGACATGTTAATGTGAGCCTATTTGACCTGTATGTGTGCAGACATTTGACATGTTGATACTTCCATCCATCCATCCATCCATTCTCTACCGCTTATCCGGGTCAGGTCGCGGGGGCAGTAGCTTCAGCAGGGACGCCCAGACTACCCTCTCCCCAGCCACTTCATCCAGCTCTTCCAGGGGGATCCCGAGGCGTTCCCAGGCCAGCCGAAGGATGTAGTCTCTCCAGCGCGTCCTGGGTCGTCCCCGGGGTCTCCTCCCGGTGGGACATGCCCGGAACACCTCACCAGGGAGGCGTCCGGGAGGCATCCGAATCAGATGCCCCAGCCACCTCATCTGGCTCCTCTCAATGCGGAGGAGTAGGGGCTCTACTCTGAGATCCTCCCGGATGACCGAGCTTCTCACCCTATCTCTAAGGGAGAGCCCGGACACCCTGCGGAGGAAACTCATTTCGGCCGCTTGTATCCGGGATCTTGTTCTTTCGGTCAAGACCCACAGCTCATGACCATAGGTGAGGGTAGGAACGAAGATCGACCGGTAAATTGAGAGCTTCGCCTTTCGGCTTAACTCTTTCTTTACCACAACGGACCGATACAAAGTCCGCATCACTGCAGACGCTGCACCGATCCGCCTGTCGATCTCCCGTTCCATTCTTCCCTCACTCGTGAACAAGACCCCAAGATACTTGAATTCCTCCACTTGGGGCAGGATCTCATCCCCGACCTGGAGATGGCATGCCACCCTTTCCCGACTGAGGACCATGGTCTCAGATTTGGAGGTGCTGATTCTCATCCCAGCCGCTTCACACTCGGCTGCGAACTGCTCCAATGAGAGTTGGAGGTCACGGCTTGATGAAGCCAACAGAACCACATCATCTGCAAAAAGCAGAGATGCAATACTGAGGCCACCAAACCGGACCCCCTCTACGCCTCGGCTGCGCCTAGAAATTCTGTCTATAAAAGTTATGAACAGAATCGGCGACAAAGGGCAGCCTTGGCGGAGTCCAACCCTCACCGGGAACGAGTCCGACTTACTGCCGGATATGCGGACCAAACTCTGACTCCGGTCGTACAGGGACCGAACAGCCCGTATCAGGGGGTTCGGTACCCCATACTCCCAAAGCACTCTCCACAGGACTCCCCGAGGGACACGGTCGAACGCCTTCTCCAAGTCCACAAAACACATGTAGACTGGTTGGGCGAACTCCCATGCACCCTCGAGGACCCTGCCGAGGGTGTAGAGCTGGTCCACTGTTCCACGGCCAGGACGAAAACCACACTGCTCCTCCTGAATCTGAGATTCGACTTCCCGACGGACCCTCCTCTCCAGCACCCCTGAATAGACCTTACCAGGGAGGCTGAGGAGTGTGATCCCCCTGTAGTTGGAACACACCCTCCGGTCCCCCTTCTTAAAAAGGGGGACCACCACCCCAGTCTGCCAATCCAGAGGCACTGTCCCCGATGTCCACGCGATGTTGCAGAGGCGTGTCAACCAGGACAGCCCCACAACATCCAGAGCCTTTAGGAACTCCGGGCGAATCTCATCCACCCCCGGGGCCCTGCCACCGAGGAGCTTTTTAACTACCTCGGTGACCTCAAACCCAGAGATAGGAGAGCCCGCCTCAGAGAACCCACACTCTGCTTCCCCATGGGAAGGCGTGTCGGTGGAATTGAGGAGGTCTTCGAAGTATTCTCCCCACCGACTCACAACGTCCCGAGTCGAGGTCAGCAGCGCCCCATCCCCACTATACACAGTGTTGGTGGTGCACTGCTTTCCTCTCCTGAGACGTCGGATGGTGGACCAGAATTTCTTCGAAGCCGTCCGGAAGTCTTTCTCCATGGCCTCACCGAACTCCTCCCATGCCCGGGTTTTTGCTTCAGCGACCACCAGAGCTGCATTCCGCTTGGCCAGCCGGTACCCATCAGCTGCCTCAGGAGTCCCACAGGCCAAAAAGGCCCGATAGGACTCCTTCTTCAGCTTGACGGCATCCCTCACCGTTGGTGTCCACCAACGGGTTCGGGGATTGCCGCCACGACAGGCACCGACCACCTTACGGCCACAGCTCCGGTCGGCCGCCTCAGCAATGGAGGCGCGGAACATGGTCCACTCGGACTCGATGTCCCCCGCCTCCCCCGGAACATGAGCAAAGTTCTGTCGGAGGTGGGAGTTGAAACTCCTTCTGACAGGGGATTCTGCCAGACGTTCCCAGCAGACCCTCACAATACGTTTGGGCCTGCCACGTCGGACCGGCATCTTCCCCCACCATCGGAGCCAACTCACCACCAGGTGGTGATCAGTTGACAGCTCCGCCCCTCTCTTCACCCGAGTGTCCAAGACATGCGGCCGCAAGTCCGATGACACGACCACAAAGTCGATCATCGAACTGCGACCTAGGGTGTCCTGGTGCCAAGTGCACGTGTGGACACCCTTATGCTTGAACATGGTGTTCGTTATGGACAATCCGTGACGAGCACAGAAGTCCAATAACAGAACACCGCTTGGGTTCTGATCGGGGGGGCCGTTCCTCCCAATCGCGCCCTTCCAGGTCTCACTGTCATTGCCCACGTGAGCATTGAAGTCCCCCAACAGAACAATGGAGTCCCCAGCGGGAGCGCTCTCCAGCACCCTCTCCAAGGACTCCAAAAAGGGTGGGTACTCTGAACTGCTGTTTGGTGCATAGGCACAAACAACAGTCAGGACCCTTCCCCCCACCCGAAGGCGGAGGGAGGCTACCCTCTCGTCCACCGGGGTGAACCCCAACGTACAGGCGCCGAGCCGGGGGGCAATAAGTATACCCACACCTGCTCGGCGCCTCTCACCATGGGCAACTCCAGAGTGGAAGAGAGTCCAACCCCTCTCGAGAGGACTGGTACCAGAGCCCCAGGTGTGTGTGGAGGCGAGTCCCACTATATCGAGTCGGAACTTCTCGACCTCACACACCAGCTCGGGCTCCTTCCCTGCCAGAGAGGTGACATTCCACGTCCCTAGAGCCAGCTTCTGTAGCCGGGGATCGAATCGCCAAGGTCCCCGCCTTCGGCCACCGCCCAGCTCACACTGCACCCGACCCCTATGGCCCCTCCCACAGGTGGTGAGCCCATGGGAAGGGGGACCCACGTTACCCTTTCGGGCTGTGCCCGGCCGGGCCCCATGGGTGCAGGCCCGGCCACCAGGCGCTCGCCTTCGAGCCCCACCACCAGGTGTTGATACTTCCAATACTTCCAATACTTCCAATCAGAACCCAAGTGGTGTTCTGTTATTGGACTTCTGTGCTCATCACGGATTATCCATAACGAAGACCAAGTATAAGGGTGCCCACATGTGCACCTGGCACCAGGACACCCTCGGTTGCAGTTCGATGATCGACTTTGTGGTTGTATCATTGGACTTGCGGCCGCATGTCTTGGACACTCGGGTGAAGAGAGGGGAGAGGAGCTGTCGACCAAACACCACCTGGTGGTGAGTTGGCTCCGATGGTGGGGGAAGATGCCGGTCATACCTGGCAGACCCAAACGTATTGTGAGGGTCTGCTGGGAACATCTGGCAGAATCCCCTGTCAGAAGGTGTTTTAACTCCCACCTCTGGCAGAACTTCACCCACGTCCCGGAGGAGGTGGGGGACATTGAGTCCTCCATTGCTGAGGCAGACGACCAGAGCTGTGCCCGTAAGGTGGTCGGTGCCACTCGTGGCAGCAATCCCCGAACCCGTTGGTGCACACCAGCGACGAGGGATGCCGTCAAGCTGAAGAAGGAGTCCTATCGGGCCTTTTTGGCCTGTGGGACTCCTGATGCAGCAGATGGGTACTGGATGACCAAGCGGAATGCAGCTTTGGTGGTCGCTGAGGCAAAAACTTGGACATGGAAGGAGTTCGGTGAGGCCATGGAGAACGACTTCCAGATGGCTTCGAGGAAATTCTTGTCCACCATCCGGGGTCTCAGGAGGGGGAAGCAGTGCACCATCAACAGTGTGTATACTGGGGATGGGGCACTGCTGACCTCGACTCTGGACGTTGTGAGTCGGTGGGGAGAATACTTCGAAAACCTCGTCAATTCCACTGACACGCCTTCCCATAAGAAAGCAGAGTCTGGGGTCTCTGAGCCGGGTCTCCTATCTCTGGGGTTGAGGTCACCGTGGTGGTTAAAAAGCTCCTCCTCGGTGGCAAGGCCCCAGGGGTGGATGAGATTCGCCCGGAGTTCCTAAAGGCTCTGGATGTTGTAGGGCTGTCCTGGTTGACACGCCTCTGCAACATCGCATGGACATCGGGGACAGTGCCTCTGGATTGGCAGACTGGGGTGGTGGTCCCCCAACTACAGGGCAATCACACTCCTCAGTCATGTGGACTTTGTATCGGTATGTTGTGGTGAAGAAGGAGCTAAGCCGAAAGGCGAAGTTCTCAATTTTCCGGTCGATCTATGTTCCTACCCTCACCTATGGTCACGAGCTGTGGGTGACCGAAAGAACAAGGTCCCGGATACAAGCGGTGGAAATTCCGGTGGAAATGTCCCTTAGCGATAGGGTGAGAAGCTCGGTCATCCGGGAGGGGCTCAGAGTAGAGCTGCTGCTCCTCCACATTGAGAGGAGCCAGATGAGGTGGCTCGGGCATCTGTTTAGGATGCGTCCTGGACGCCTACCTGGTGAGGTTTTCCGGGCACGTCCCACTGGGAGGAGACCCCGGGGATGACCCAAGACACCCTGGAGAGACTATGTCTCCCGGCTGGCCCGGGAACACCTCGGGATCCCCCCGGAAGAGCTGGATGAAGTGGCCCGGGAGATGGAAGTCTGGGCTTCCCTGCTGAAGCTACTGCCCCCGCGACCGGACCTCGGATAAGCGGAAGAAAACGGATGGATGAATGGAAGGACTTTTATAGCCTAACATTGGCCAATAAGTCACACCAACAACAACCAACACAAAAGACTTAACCAAACATTTGTTTAAAAAAGAAAAGGAAATATCTCAAACAGAATAGAACAGAAAATAACTTTTTTGTCACCGTCACAGGAACAATAAGAATCAGGCATCTCACATTTTGCAGCATTGAGGTAAAACATACACGGTAAGCACACAATTATAAAAAAGATACTTATTGACAGAACATAGTTTTTATTAACCATCCATCGATTTTTCATACCGCTTATCCTCACTAGGGTCGCAGGGGTGCTGAAGCCTATCCCATCTGATTGTGGGCGAGAGGTGGGGTACATACACCCTGGCCAGCCAATCACAAGGCACATATAAACAAACAACCATTTTCATTCACATCCACACCTACGGGCAATATAGAGTTTTAAATTAACCTACCATGCATGTTTTTGGTATGTGGGAGGAAACCGGAATACCCGGAGAAAATCCACACGGGCACGGGGAGAACATGCAAACTCCACACAGGCAAGCCCGGATCAGATGTGCTCACCAGTCAACCACCGTGCCGCCGTTATTATTTTTTTGTTTGTTTTGTTTTTTGAAGAAGCTTTCCATTTTATGATTTGGTAGTAGTGTGATTATTTACATTCAGGTATTGCAGATATATATATATATATTTTTTATGTTTAAATATGTATAACTGTCGCGTATATGAGGGTTAAATAAAAATATAATTAATTTGGAAAAAGATACGAAGGAAGGTAAACGCCTGCGTTCACGTCCGGGTTAGTCCGATTTACGCTTTAATCGTTAAAATCAAACTAATTTGTCTCGTAAAGGGGAACCACGTCACTTTTTATACATATAAAATTTAGGGAAAGTGACGAGAAACCTTTTTATCAGTCTCATAATCTGAAGGTTTCTACATTTTATGAAATTTTGAGTCCTAGACAACAGAGGTTTATTGTTAAACTCAACCCACACAAAACACAACCAAGTGGACTTTTATAGAATATTTCATGAGCTCTACAAGGGATCTAGAGGGAAACACACAAAGAGGTCTAACTAAAGGAAGAAAATAACACTAATAATGATAAAAAGACAAAAAATAGGTGTACGAAAAGGGAAATAGAACCCCGTGTGTTGGACTAAAGTTGAAAACGCGAGCGTTTAACACGTCCAGTCCAGACGGAGAGAGAGAGGACAAAGTTAGGATTTGGTGTGATTTCCCCAAAATTATTAGATTCTAATATTGTACAGTCTGGCAAAAACTAGTGTTTTACTCACAAACATAGATCAGCTGTTGGGTGGTGGGGGTCTGTATCAGTCGTCTCGGGAAGCACGGAGACAGATTTGGTCGAATGAGAAAAAGGATGCAGAAAAATGAAACATAACAAAAGCGGGGAAGATGAAAAATTGTTGTTCGTCATGCCTCTGTCTAATAGTTCATAAAATGCAGTATAATGTAGTTTAGTCTGTTTGCTGTGAATTTGTCACCATCGTTTGATTGTAGATTCACAATGTGTGAGCATGTTATAATGAGCCATTTTCCAAATATTCAAAACATGGTTAAGCAGTACGCAGAATTACGGGTGATCGGCCAGGGGGTCGCATTCGACGACTTTAGACATTAAGTTTTCCGGAGGCAAATCTTTACCAGCAAATAGCTATCCAAAGAAGGTGCCTTTCGGTGCACGACCGCCTGCGGAGAATAGAGACACCCCTTGGTTCTCTTGAACATGCAAAACCAAGGACTAAGGGGTCAAACGAAGGCTACGGGTTAAAATTGGGATTGGCCCTTAGATTTCACAACAGACATAACCCCTGGTTCTCACCTGAAATTGCTGCAGTGTTGCATAATGGGGACATTGCTTGAAACAAGGCTTGTGCCTCTGGACCAATACATTGTCATGTGGAACAAGAAACCTCACGCTCACTAACCACCATAATAACATGTTTTTTCATTACTTTTGTTTGTATTTACGGCCTATGTTTTTTAAAACAAATATTTACTGTAATTACAACTTTACTATTTAGGTCAGTATATCAAGTAGGATTATAGACTAGACACCTTCCAACTTCCGTATAAATTTGGGTTATGTTGCTGCTGTAAGAACGGAATCAGACATAAACCGAGGACCTCCGGTATTTGTTTTTCAGGGTGATAAGAAGCTTACTATTTAGAGCATGTATTGCGTTTGCATATCAAATGAGTTATTTTTTTATCGCATCGTGTTGGATGACTGAATACAAAAATGAAAAATATAACATCAGCTCCACAAATTGACTCAATAACACACTGCATTTCCATCTTGGTGGAAGTGACATTGGGTTGTGCTAAACTGGGGTGGGGGCAGATTGTTAAATTGCATAAAAAGTCTCATCCTGGCAGGAAGCTGTCTTCATAAAACTTAAAAGTCTGCGACATTTCTGAATATTCCACACCATTTTTGTATGTGTTGTGCTGAAGATGATGTGCTGGAATTATTCAAGTTTGACGGAGATTCACTATGATTAAATTAAGGGGACACTATGTGCGTCAAAACCACTGTACCAAGCAAAAGTAGCTGTGATTAGGGTCCTCATACTTGTGATGTGAGGGTGATGTGCAGTGTGCTTGGATTAGTTTATCCATGACAATCATTATGTGAAAGGTATGTGCGAAAGGTGGTTTGGGGTGAGATATGGGGTACATTCTCGACTGGTCTGTCAGTCAGTAAATCACAGGGAACATCAAGCCTTCTTGTCTTGAGGCCCCAGTTTGATTCGGCCTTTAGAAATTTGTGGAGATTTCACGTCTGTGTGGACTTTCTGTGTGGTTATGCATACTCAGGATGGATATTAGGTTTATTTCCCACCATTTTCCTGTAGCAAGGGACTGACACAACATCTGGATGTGATTCTAGTACAGCTCCTCTGAGATGGACTAAATGCAGACATTTTGCTGAAGATTATATTGGTGACAAATAAAGCATATTTATTTAGGGATTCTACGGACATGAGGGTAAGTGAGAAACATCAGGATGAGGGGGTGGAGCAACATGTTTTCTTTATGTCTCTCTGGTCCCCAAGTCAATTCCTAACTGTTGTGATAATATTAATGGATCATGATGGAAGTGATAAATGGAATGTTCAGCCAATGACCCCACATTAGTATGTGTCCATTCCCAGAGTGTTAAAGCTCTCTTGGGAAACACATACAGGATAGCATTATATTTTACTGTTAAAACACTCTAAGCATTTGTTTTATGCACAAAATGGTATCAGAACAATAGAAAAACCGGCATGTTCTCTTGGATACCAGTGCAATTAGAGGTGCCAAAATGTTCTCCAGTTTGTCAAACCTGAATGACGTTTCCTTGTTAGCTATGCATTCTGATATGCAGAGTTGATAAATATCTCTGTCAAAAAATAATAAGGCTGGCAGCCTGCCATGAATTATTTAAATAATCCATGTGCCTCAATACTTCTGTTACCTCACTTCAGTCAACAAACTTGGCTTTTCATTTAGACACAATATCAACAGTAGTCTTTATTTTGAAGCTGTGAACCTTCAACAAACTAAAATTTTTCAGCCGGACCCTGAACATAATGTTTTGATATAGTCCCTCCAGATTTACCTTTAGCAGTTGGCAGAGGCATGATATTTTTTGCAATCAACAATGTCAACAATTCACAACAAAATTTTTCCCCCACAATTTAAAACAGTGACTGAAGTAAATAACGTTTGTGAAATACTTGCAATAAAGAACACAAATGACCCAGCGGGAAGCACACGGCCAAGCCATCCCTCAGCTGCGATGTCCTCTTGCCGTTTCCTCTTTGACACCTGAGTCAATGTTACTTGCCCCTTCACATATTTTCCCTCCAGACTGTATTGCTCTCCTGATTGGGCAAAATGGTCCATAAGGTGATTTAAAATAGTGCAGCCATGATCTTAATCAAAATCAGAAGACACGATTACATTATCCCCAATACTTCGCACACTTCACTGGCTTCCCATCACTGCCAGACTAATACAAAGTTGTTCTTATCACCCATCAGTGCATCTATGGAAACGGCCCTACCATATCTCAAAGAACTCCTAACCCTGCAAAACCCAACCAGGAAAACAAGTTCTACACAGCAAAACCTCCTCCACACTCCAAGAACCAAGTTTCGGACCATAGGTGACCAGGCCTTCTGCGCCTCCGCACTACGTTTGTGGAAGCCCCTTGTTCTTTCTGTTGAGAATTTCAAGTTTTTCAGTTTTTGTCGCATTTTCCTTTTTTTGAGCTGTTTGTGTTGACACCTAAGTCTTTCCCTCCTGTCCTTTGCTTGAGTATCCGTTTGGACATTTACAGCAACAATTCCAATTAAGTTGGGATGTTGTGTTAAACATAAATAAAAACAGAATACAATGATTTGCAACTCATGTTCAACCGATATTTAATTGAATTGAAACTACAAAGACAAAATATTTCATGTTCAAACTGATAAACGTTATTGTTTTTAGCAAATAATCATTAACTTAGAATTTTATGGCTGCAACACGTTCCAAAATGGCTGGGACAGGGTCATGTTTACCACTGTGTTACATCACCTTTTCTTTTAACAACATTCAATAAACATTTGGGAACTGAGGACACTAATTGTTGATGCTTTGTAGGTAGAATTATTTCCCATTCTTGCTTGATGTGCAGCTTCAGCTGTTCAACAATCCGGGGTCTCCGTTGTCGTATTTTACGCTTCATAATGCGCCACACATTTTCAATGGGAGACAGGTCTGGACTGCAGGCAGGCCAGTCTAGTACCCGCACTCTTACTACGAAACCACGCTGTTGTTACACGTGCAGAGTGTGGTTTGGCATTGTCTTGCTGAAATAAGCAGGGGCATCCATGAAAAAGACGTTGCTTGGATGGCAGCATATGTTTCTCCAAAACCTGTATGTACTTTTCAGCATTAATGGTGTAATTCACCCATGCCATTGGCACTAACACAGCTCCATACCATCACAGATGCTGGCTTTTTAACTTTGCGTCCATAACAGTCCGGATGGTTCTTTTCCTCTTTGGCCCGGAGGACACGACATCCACAATTTCCAAAAACAATTTGAAATGTGGACTCGTCGGACCACAGAACACTTTTCCACTTTCCATCAGTTCATCTGAGATGAGCTCGGGCCCAGAGAAGCCGGCGGCGTTTATGGGTGTTGTTGATAATGTATTTTGCTTTGCATAGTAGAGTTTCAAGTTGCACTTATGGATGTAGCGCCGAACTGTATTGACTGACATTGGTTTTCTGAAGTGTTCCTGAGCCTATGTGGTGATATCCTTACACATTGGTGCTGGTTTTTGATGCAGTGCCGCCTGATCAAAGGTCACGGGCATTCAATGTTGGTTTTCAGCCTTGCCGCTTACATGCAGTGATTTCTCCAGATTCTCTGAACCTTTTGATGATATTATGGACCGTAGATGATGAAATCCCTAAATTCCTTGCCCCATCTTTGCTTGTGAATGACTGAGCAATTCAGGGACGCTCCTTTTATACCCAATCATGGCACCCACCTGTTCCCAATTAGCCTGTTCACCTGTGGGATGTTCCAAACAGGTGTTTGTGAGCATTCCTCAAAATTTTCCGTCTTTTTTGCCACCTGTCCCAGCTTTTTTGGTGTTGCAGCCATAAAATTCTAAGTTAATGGTTATTTGCTAAAAACAATAGTTTATCAGTTTGAACATTAAATATCTTGTCTTTTTAGTGTATTCAATTAAATATAGGTTGAACATGATTTGCAAATCATTGTATTCTGTTTTTATTTATGTTTAACAAAACGTCCCAACTTCATTGGAAATGGGTTGTATATGGGACCATTGCATGTTTGCCAATGGAGGCACCCATGGTTTGAGTTTATGTTGAGTTTTGTTGTTGTTGTTGTTTTTTGTTCTGTCCTCGTTATGTCTTCATCTCCACCTGTTGCCGTCATCTCTGATTCTGTTGTGGCAATCTATCAGTTTCCATCAACCACCCGTCTTCTCCAGTTGTGGCTTGTTGTCAAGTCAGTCTGTTCATATTCCGTTCTCTGTTATTCTTTCAGTTGGTCTCTGACCATTGTCCAAAGTCATGTGTCCAGTATCGTGTCATGTTGCCTATCGTCTATGGTGGTGAGTGTTTCACTTACGTCTTTGTTACTTTTGATCAGGAGTGCTCAATGCGTCGATCGCTATCAACCAGTCGACTGCGAAGGTAATATTGGTAGACCGCATGACATCGCGTGAGGTTAAAAAAAAGACGTCAGCCTATCATCCATCCCGTCACTTGATTGATAGACATATATAATCGATGACATCTGAATTTTTCTGACACTTAGGTCACGCACATGCACAAACAACGGCGCTAAAAGGTAACTGCAGATGCGCAAACAATGGCGCTAAGTGTGTCAAAACTAACAAGCTAGCCAGTGAGTTACCTCCAATTTTTATCTCTCTGTGTTTTCTCTTAAACTTATGAAAGGGTATAAAAATGAGTGGAGGAGCTGGACCAAGTAAGAAGACAAAAACTTACCGCTTTCATACGGAATGGGAGGAGGAGTATTTTTTCACGCTGACATTTTCGAAATGCGTATACCTCATCTGCCAGTCTGTCATCGCATTACCAAAGAAGGAAATTGTGGAGCGGTATTTTAGGACTCTGCATGGAAAATACGACACTGACTTCCCGCCAAAAAGCGTGCTGAGAAAGAGAAAGGTGAAGAAACTAAAATCCCAGTTGTCTGGACAGCAGTTATTTTTCACACAACATACTTCAAAAGCGAAAGCTTCCACTGAAGCATCGTTCCGGGTGAGTCACGTCATCGTTAAGAACAAGAAGTCCTTCCAAGAAGGAGAGATGGTAAAAGGGGCAATCGTTGAAGCAGTTGACGCATTGTTCCGGGACTGTAAAAATAAGGCAAAAATATTATCCTCGATCAAAGCTCTCCAGCTGTCAAGAAGTACAGTTACACGGCGCTGTGAAGCCATGGCTGAGGATTTAACCCAGCAAATGTGGAAGGACATCAGGGATTGTGAGTGTTTCTCAATGCAGTTGGACGAATCTACGGACGTGAGTGACACAGCCCAGATGTGCATTTTCATTACTTTCATTACATTCATGTGCTATCCTTTTCGGGAAGATGCTGAGGTTTATTCACTCGCATCAAAAATTGCAACCCTGTTTCACCTGAACTCTTCTGGAGTCGAAGATGAGATTTTGACACATCGACATTGAGCTGAACTCCAGAGCTCATGGACAGTTTTGGAACTTACTCACAGAGCTAAAGTACCCCAACATGAGGAAATGTGCTACCTTTTTGACTGCATTATTCGGCTCCACTTATTTATGTGAGTCAGCCTTTTCCCACATGAAGATCATTGAGTACAAGTACTGTTCCACCCTAACTGATGAACATTTGGAAGTGTGCTTGAAGCTGGCTGTCAGCAGCTACTGTCCAGACTATGCATCCCTGGCTGACTCACTTCAGTGCAAGTCATGACAAAAAATTTACATCGTTAATTATGCGGTGATGCAATTATGCGGTGATGCAAGGTACATCAACATACATTGGTGTTGAGCTGTGTCGGCGGCCCAGAATTTTAGCTCACTGGCAGCGCTCTGTGCTCTCAAACCGGAGAAATGATCGCGGCACCCCACCCCACTCGCAGGAGGTTGGCTGAAAAGTAGATCTTGGGACAAAAAGGCTTAGGCACCCCTGCTTAGATCATGGTTTTTGGACTTCGTTTATTTAGTATTTTTGATCCTGCGATTGCATACCTTTTTTTCCCTTATTTGGAACTAAATCCTTTTCTGAAATTCCTCTGAACTCATGCCTTCCTTGTCTGCTTCCCTGCACCTGGGTCCACCCTTTGCCTGCAAACCACAACAACAAGCACCCCAAACTTGACAGAGTGACTGTACTGTATATCCTGCCACATATACTGCTGGGCCAATAGCAAGTCCAGCGTTCATCACCAAGACAACCAGGGGCAGAGCCCTGAACACAGTGGCTTTTACTTGTGGGACCAGAGCCAAGAGTGGGGAAAAAAGTGAGCACCCAGAAAGACAATAAAAGGAATATTACTCATGGAGGCCGCTCGACATACACTGCACTGCGTTTGTGACACATGGTTATACTGTATCACAAAACACAAACACCCCCCCGCGGCGTCAACTTCATTGAGCAATCAAGTATGTGCAAATTATCAGAAGCTAATGCCGTTTGCTAACTCTAATCTGTACATCAGCTAAAACTCAATTTAGCTCTAATTACCTGATGGCTTTGACATGACAGGGGCGTCACACTTGTGCATACAGGTGTTTGTCCATAACTGTGACATGCACACACATGACATGTCACTCACAGACACAATTTCAGAAATTGGCAGAAAACTAAAGATATACTTAGTTGTTTAATTTTACACTTGATGCATAGGCAGGCACTCCAGAGACCCAACTATTGATATACAAGCAATTAAAATGCACATTTTTCACAATATGTTCCACTTTCAGGAAGTTGCTTCACATTATCAGTTTTTACACGGGAAAAGTAAGGGTATTTCTGCTGTTGAAAAGTATACAACAGTCCAATGCCTTGCAAAAGTAATGCAAATGCTGGACGTTTAAAGAAAAGTTAAACGTTAAAAAAAAATGTGTGTGAATTAGAGTGCAAATGGTTTCGTTCCAACAAAGCCATATTAAGCCGGCCGAGGAGGTGCTGATTACTGCCAAATGAGAGGGGGAGGGAGAGAGAGAGAGGGCGAGCGAGGCACAACGCGCCACCCGAGCTCCAACAGAGATACTGCAGGGCACAGCTCGTGAACTTTAACATTCAACATTATTGTGATAAGGTCCCCTTAGCTTTTCTTTTTTTCTTCCATTCATTTAATGTAACATTTATGGTGTTTTAGTTCTTTGTTTCCTTAATTTCAATTATTCTTTGCTGTTGCTCTATTGTTGTTTATAATTCATTATATTTGAAAGAAAATGGGGGGGTGGGGGGCGTTCTGTGTCTGTGTACCACTTGTTGCCACTCAGCTTCCCGGTAACAATTGGGGGCTCGTTCGGGATTCTTTTAGATAGGTTATGGTTAAAGAAATTAAATTGGTTTGCTCCACACATTGCAAGTGGGAGGTACTTTCTGTATATTGAAATTGCATAGCAATTTACAAAGTACTAATACATTTCAGTAAATATTGAAATCAGCTTTAATTTCCTACATGAACAATGTCTTATATTGCTATGATGCAGACATTAAATGCCTGTGGTCTAATTTACACTGCGAGCTCTCCGTGCTTTTCTTCTTCTGGCACTCACCTTTGAAACATGGCTGAAAGCTGACTACATTTTGTCTGTGTGGAAGCTTCGATTTTCATGAGCCTTCAAGAAGACAAAGTAATTGAGCCTATAAAAATCTAATGCGAGAATACTGTTGGCCCTAGGCAGATGATGCCATTCACACAATTGAGCTTTCACTTTATTAAAGACGATATTTATCTTTTTCACTGAGCAAGCGTTTTACTCATTACACATAAACGGTATATGCCCTTGATGATGACATCACCATGGGTTACCTCTCCTGTCAAATTATGTCTAGATGTGGGCTTATACATTGATGAGGCATTATATACAGTACTGTACATTCACTGCATTCTCAGCAAGAGAAAAAAAACAAAACAAAAACGTTTGTTATTTGCTCCCAAATGAAAACTATTACAGCAGGAGCAAAAATGACCATTGCTTCCCTTTCCTGCAGGGTCAGCAGCTGGGAGCCACCCTTCATTGATGTTTCGCACCATTATTCCTGGAACATCGAGCAGTGATGGAAGTAACGATAAAGTCTGCATGGTGCAGCAGACTTGGAAACTGCTAAAGGAGGTGAAAAAACAACCTCTGGATGCAGGTTGGAATGCAGAAAAAGTGTAAGGCCAAAGTGATGACATGATAGGGGACAGAAAGTTAAGCATTTTACAGACACAGCCAGGAAACATCGTTATTTGACTTCCCATGCTTGGCTACCAGAGTTGTCAAACGCACTGGTATTCAGTATTTAAGTAAAAGTACTAATACTTGTACAAAAAACAACTGGTAGTAAGTACTGAAGCCACTCCCTTACTTAAGTAAAAGTACAAAAGTCCACACTTGTAAATGTACTTAAGTAAAAAAGTAAAAAGTTAATTGACATTTTTCTACCCAATAATAAAATTCACATAGTGAGATTTTTGTATCTCTCCATATGATTGGCATGCTTTCTCTGGGGGCCTCAATGGACATAACAAACAAAAATAAAAACAGCTAGGGTTAAATGGAAAGAGGAGCATTTATTTCTACTATAAAAATAAAATTATACAGTTGTAGCGGACATGCGCCCCGCAAACTGCGGTGACACAGTGATTCCCACACCTTGATAAACTGCATTCTTCCAAGTGGCCCTGCTGTGAGACTGCCCCCAAGGAGACGCCTCGTGGGCCCTAAATAATTAACATCTACCCTCGAAATCTGAACTCCCAAGCATAAAAGGCCAGATGTTCCACAGCACCTGTCTGGCAACAATAGCAACAATTGGTGGGACAAGGCGACACCCACAGGCGTCGAGAGGTACTGCAAAGTCAACCCGGGCGGACTCCCATTTGTTGTTTAACCAAGGATAAATGTCTGTTTTAATATTTCATGAACTCTGCAGAAATATACCAGATGTAAGCCTAGATGTCTGTGTCGGTGTGTCAACTTTAAGCTTTTTCAACTTGTTCTGAGCAACTGTGAGATTGTGTGTCTTGATGTGACTTCAAACAGCATGAAATGTGATTTGAACCATAAGCAGTTGATTTGCTAAAGTAAGTATAAACAGGCGGCACGGTGGCCGACTGGTTAGAGCGTCAGCCTCACAGTTCTGAGGACCCGGGTTCAATCCCTGGCCCCGCCTGTATGGAGTTTGCATGTTCTCCCCGTGCCTGCGTGGGTTTTCTCCGGGTACGCCGGTTTCCTCCCACATCCCAAAAACATGCATTAATTGGAGACTCTAAATTGCCCGTAGGCATGACTGTGAGTGCGAATGGTTGTTTGTTCGTATGTGCCCTGCGATTGGCTGGCAACCAGTTCAGGGTGTACCCCGCCTCCTGCCCGATGACAGCTGGGATAGGCTCCAGCACGCCCGCGACCCTAGTGAGGAGAAGCGGCTCAGAAAATGGATGGATGGATGGATAAAGTATAAACAGTCAGGCTGATATGCTTGACCTCTGAGTAAGGAGAGTACCAAGTTGAGGTTATTTTCTATTAATATATGATTTTAAGGCGGCACGGTGGATGATTGGTTAGAGCGTCAGCCTCACAGTTCTGAGGACCCGGGTTCAATCTCCGGTCCCGCCTGTGTGGAGTTTGCATGTTCTCCCCGTGCCTGTGTGGGTTTTCTCCGGGCAGTCCGGTTTCCTCCCACATCCCAAAAACATGCATTAATTGGAGACTCTAAATTGCCCGTAGGTGTGACTGTGAGTGCGAATGGTTGTTTGTTCGTATGTGCCCTGCGATTGGCTGGCAACCAGTTCAGGGTGTACCCTGCCTCCTGCCCGATGATAGCTGGGATAGGCTCCAGCACGCCCGCGACCCTAGTGAGGAGAAGCGGCTCAGAAAATGAATGGATGGATATGATTTTAAACCAATTTTATCAAATGGGTGTGGTCTCCTCCAAGTCGGCAATCCCTCTTGCCCACGCCCCGCCTCTGGGGTATTTAACTCTTAACTCCCGCCTTCTCGCTGTCTTGTGTTTTTTCTCTCATCTTGTCTTGCTGGCAGCTCGCCAGCCGGGCTGGCCGTGGGCCACCCCTCCTCTCCCCCGTGCCCTTTTCGTTTGTTCGAGCACACGGCTCGGTAACCGTGAGCCTCGGTGATGGTGATGGAGACTCGGCTTCCCAGCCTCTATGTGGGCCACCGCTAGGCGATCAGAGCAGCTACTACGAAGGTACCAGATACGCCTCCAGCCAAGGGTGATCGCTCTGAAATTGCCAGCGAGCCACAAAAAAAGGCAGGAAGATAAACAGTCCTACTCTCTCTATGAGGCGTGATAACCAACCATTTTTTGTCTTCCGCCTCTTTTGTTTTGCTTTACATCTTTTTCTTCTGCAACCAAATCTGTCGCCTTGCTTCCTGAGCCACTTCCAGAAAGAGACTACCACCCACCAGCTAGAGCCTAAGGTTGTGAGAAGACACGGCAAAACTTTTGCCAGACTACAATATTAGTGCCTAATAATTTCGGGGAAATTACTATCTTCAGACAAAATCTCAACTTTGTCCTCTGTCTCTCTCTCTCTCTCTCTCTCTCTCTCTCTCACTCTTTCTCTCTCTCGCTCTCTCTCTCTCATCCGTAACGGACGCGCTAAACGCTCGCATTTCCCACTTTAGTCCAACACACGATGTTCTATTTCCCTTTTTGTATGCCTATTTTCCTTCTTTTTACCATTATTAGTGTTATTTTCTTTCTTTAGTTAGACCTTTTTGTGTGTTTCACTCTAGATCCCTTGCAGATGTCATTAAATATACTATAAAATCCCACTCGGTTGTATTTTGTGTGTGTTCTCAGTTTAAGTAAGCCTCTGTCATCTTGAACTCAAAATTTCATAATTCATAAAGTGTAACAACCTTCAGATTACGAGACTGATAAAAAGGTTTCTCGTCACTTTCCCTAAATGTTATACACATAAAAAGTGACGTGGTGCGCCTTTAATAGATAAAATTAGTTTGAGTTTAACGATTAAACCTTAATTACGCTAAACCAGAAGTATCGCAGGCGTCGCTTCCGGCTTATTCTTTTCTACTAAATTAATAGAAAAAATTATTCAACTCATATACGCTACATAGTAAAACATAATTAGCTAAAAATAAATAATAACAATTATTTGCCCACTGTCAAATGGGAGTGTGTGTCTATGTGTGTGTGTGTGTGTGAGGGGGGGGGGGGGGGGGGGGGGGGAATGGGGGATGAATTGACTGAAACTACTGGAAAATTAGTCAGTTAAGGCTAATTTCAGTTTTTTTTTTCTTACGGTTTTGTTTTTAGTAGTGGGTAGGCCTTTCAAGATAATTACGATAGCGACTTATCGTTCGAGAAATAAAATGGACAAAGCTTTTCCAGAATTGATAAATGGTCATTATTGTAGTGAGCTGACAGAGTTGGACGGCTGTGTAATTAGCCGCTAGTGGGATCATTGAACGCCGGCTGACCGGTACATTCTTGCCGGTGTTGACTCCGTCTAATACTCTACACTCGACAGCCTTGCTCCATGTGCAGCACGTAGATTCACACAACAGAGACACTTACTGTAAGGGAAGTCAACTCTTTGTTGTGTTCACTAGCCCGTGAGCTAGCTCTAGCTAGCCTACGAGCTAACAAGCTAGCAAGTTAAGGAGCTGAACAGCAGTTGGGATTGTTTTATACATATAAAAAAAACACGATTAAAACAACTTATAAGTAGTTAAAAGCAAGATCTCCGTCGCATACAAGCTCAGTCATATTTACGCCGTGCTGAAATTATGACATCATTTACATCGTGACGAAGCATGAGCAGACAGAGCTTCCGAATGGCGAAAATTTACTACTGATCGGTTTGTAAAAAGGAATATTCCACCCTTGTGAAACCGAATGAAATTCCATTCGGATTCAGCCTGATTTTTCCGATTGAGGTGTTTATATAGAGCATTTTTGTCCGGTTTGGGCTTCTAAACCGATTCTAATCGGAATAGAAGGCTCCATGTAAATCAGGCTAGTCTTGCAGCTCTTTATTCTTTAAGACCCAGGGGGATTCATATAACAGTGTAAAGAAAATTTATTTAATAGAGAAACAAGAAAGGAAATTATAATAATAACAACAACACTACTGTTTTAAAAGCAAAAAAGAAGAAATACATAAGAAAATAATAAGTGTGGGCCTTATTTTTTTCATGATTTCCTAGGCATTAAAAAAAACAACATTATTGTTAATCGTGATAGTTTTGGGGAAAATATATTGTCTTGTTGTTATCATGAGAGGTCGAGCAGTTCACAATCATTATTATCTAATAACATGACAAAAAACCTAAAATCATTCAATAAAACATATCTTACTCACCAGAGTATTACTGTTGACAAACTCCATCCTTTTATGCTAGCTGCTTGTGTTGGCTTCGATCGAGCCAGCTACGTAGTCTTTGAGGTAGCGAATAAAACCTTTACCGGGTTGAAACATGGCAGCCAGCTACAACCATTGTCCGATTTATTGTCACAATGTCCAGTTTCTGCCTTGAAAATATTTTTTTTCACCATTATTTCCGTCATGTTCAACACCTTGCTCAGCCACCGGCTCCACGTAATGCAGAGAAATTCCACTTTAAACCAATCAGAGAACGGAAAAATTTCAACACCGGGGGCCCGCTAGATATGCCCTCTGTTTATTCAATCTGAAATCTGGATTTTAAAAAAAATTGAAATTTGTATTGTATGTGTTTGGCATCGGCAAGCAATCTTAAATCTGCAGGCCCTTTAAACATTACATTCACATGGGAACACACATACTGTAGAAGCTGAATTCTGATTGGACCATAAACAACTGGAGGCTGCTCAGCCGAGACGCACGCTATGAAATGAATACAAGAGACTGTTGGAAATGCATCTATCCGTCTTTTTTCCGTACCGCTTATCCTCACTAGGTTCGCGGGCGTGTGTGCACCTATCTCAACTGAGGCGAGAGGCGGGGTACACCCTAAATTGGTCACTAGCCAATCGCAGGGCACATATAGACAAACACCCATTCACGCTCACATTCACACCTACGGACAATTTAGAGTCTTCAATTAACCTACCATGCATGATTTTGGAATGTCGGTGGAAACCAGCATACCCGGAGAAAACTCAAACAGGCACGCAGAGAACAGTCAAACTCCACACAGGAGAGGCTGGATTTGAACCAGGCTCCCCAGAACTGTGAGGCAGATGTGCTAACCAGTCATCCACCATGCTCTGTTGGATATCATCCATCCATCCATTTTCTGAGCCGCTTATCCTCACAAGAGTCGTGGCCATGCTGGAGCCTATATCCCAGCTATCATCGGGCAGGAGGCGGGGTACACCCTGAACTGGTTGCCAGCCAATCGCAGGGCACATACAAACAAACAACCATTCGCACCCACATTCACACCTACGGGAAATTTAGAGTTGTCAATTAACCTACCATGCATGTTTTTGGGATGTGGGAGGAAGCCGGAGTGCCCGGAGAAAACCCACGCAGGCACGGGGAGAACATGCAAACTCCACATAGGCGGTGCCGGGGATTGAACCCTGGTCCTCAGAACTGTGAGGCATGTAGGTTGTAAATGCAAGTCAATACTTTTGATAAGGATTAGGCTAGCAGTGAAGGGTTTGAAGGCCCCCATTGCACGCCTCTAGATATATGTAAACACAAGCAGTCCGAACATGGGCTATTTTCAACTTTGGTGGCTCATTGGTGACATCTTGTGTTAAAAAGAACATTGTAGATGTTTGATATTCCCACGGGTGTTATGTCACGGTCCCCTTTGCGATTCCCCTGAGCGAGGAGCAGAGCTGGGTATAGAAACGCACTACATTTACTCAAGTAACATTTTGCATAAATTGTACTTGTCAGAGTAGTATCTTTAAAAAGTATCTTTCAGAGTGAAAAGATACTTTTTACTTTTACTCAAGTATTCATGTTATGAAGAAAGGGTAGTTTTACTCTACTACAGTAATCTACATGCCCTTTGCTACTTTCCATTTATCAATAATTGCGTGCGCGATCTATTTTTAGACTTTGGTTTTCGAGTTCTGCATCGGGCGCTGTTGCTCTAGTCCACTGTGATTACCACAGTGATGTTTGTTCACCAATCAGACGACACACGAAAGTCACGTCTGCACACAAAGTCTTCTATTGGGCTTCGCCGGCCAATCGAAAAACAACAGATTTAACATGCAGCGTAGTTTTGTCACTGCCCAAATTTGGATATTTCAGTCGACTTCTCACTTGAAAAAACACCGTGCAGTAAGTTGTAATGTTTTTGCTATTGTTTTGGCTGTGCATATGGCCACAATATTTATTTATTTTAGGGTCACCTGTAAATGTAAAACATGCATCTTGTTCTCGCTTTCTCTCTCTCTCTCTCTCTCTCTCTCTTTCTCTCTCTCTCACACTCACACGCACGCACACACACACACGCACACACACTTCATCAGTAAGTCTGGTCAGCAAACAGGTTCTTCATCCAGTCATTTGAGTGGATAAAGCAAATAATGTTTCTGTAAGGCCCAATGTATTTGTTATTGTTGTTTTTCCACTTAAAAATTGAAATGGTGGCAGGTGTGTGTGGACTCCCATTGAACATGAGTTTGAATGTGATCTGTTACTTCTGAACACAGCCACGTGTCAGTTATAAGAGGGAGTGCATGCTTGTGCAACCAGATGTATTTTTATTTTTTTCAACTTTATTCAACCAAGTAAAACACCAGTTAAAAGAAAACATCTCTTTTGCAATGGTGACCTGGCCAAGAAGGCAGCAACTTAAATGTCAAGTCCAAGTTACTCATATTCAAGTTTATTTCAGTTGTTTATTTTTACCTTCCCTCTCAAAAAGATACAAAAACAAATCAGTTGAGTTGTGGAAATATTATTTTATTTGAAGTTCATGCTCTGATTTAAAAAATAAATCAGAAGTTACTCACTATTTACTCACTACTTTAGTTTTTACACTGAGCACTTTCTTACTCTTACTCAAGTAATTATTTGGAGGACTACTTTTTATTTTTACTTGAGTAATATTATTCTAAAGTAACAGTACTCTTACTTGAATACAATATTTTGCTACTCTACCCACCTCTGGCGAGGAAGAAGTGCTTTTACCCGTTTTGCCGCATACCAGATTTGTTTGGTTGCATATTTATTTGAATTGGCTGACAAAATGACAAAATTGATTTGGCTGCCGCCCATGTTGTTTCTCAGTGAAGATCCTGAATGAAGAGCCTGTACCAGAAGAAGCCATTGTGTGTTGATGGGGCACATTTGAAGATACTGAAATTCACAATTTTCAAGGATTTATTCACGCCTGCAGAAGACATTACAACACGAGTTATCTTCTGATGTCTTTCTTTCTGCATCTCTGCTCCCTCAGCGTTGCAATATGGTAATGTGAAGGGGAAAAGGGAGGAGCTACAGTCTTCAGAACCCAAACAAGTTTTTCTGTGCTGCAGGGGAGTTTGAAATACTCCCTCTGTTTATTTTTTTAATATTTTAAATTTTTCTGATGTTTATTCAAAAGGCAGCTGGACAGAAAAGGATTTTAGGGGAAAGCCTGAACAAAATGCACTCAAAGATTACATTACTTCTTCTTTTGCGGCAGGACTTATTCGATCTTCTTTGTCCCCGGTTGGCACTGTTTTTTCATGGATAAGAAGGAAATGTCCAAGAACACGGCCAGCACGTCTGTCTAGTGTTACAGCGGACTTCTTAAGAATCGTTTGTATGTAAAGGTAGAAAAATGAAAATTCCACCCCTCATTAGTCCAGTTTTTGGGGTTCATTGTGGAGAGAGGTCAATTGAGAGCCGATCCAGCCAAAATCCAAGCTGTGGTCAACTGGCTCCCTTCAACATCAAGAAAGCATTTGCAGAGGTTTTTGGGGTTCGCCAACTTTGACAGGCGGTTCGTCCGCAATTATAGTAGTAATGCAGCACCTCTGACAAGGCTTATATCTGCTACAAACCCGTTTATTTGGACTCCGGAAGCCGAGAAGGCTTTTTTTTTAGCTGAAGCACAAGTTTACTAGTTCGCCTTTGCTGACGCACCCTAATCCTGATCTTCCTTTCGTTGTAGAAGTGGACGGATCAGATACAGGAGTGGGGGCAGTCCTGTCCCAGTGTTCCCCAGTCGACCAGAAGCTCCATCCCTGTGCTTTTTTCTCTTGTCAACCCAGTTCAGCCAAGAGTAACTACGATGTAGGTAACAGGTAACTGGTTGGCATTGTACTTGCTTTGCAGGAGTGGAGGCATTGGCTGTAGGCCACGGCGGATCCCTTTCAACTGTTCACAGACCATAAGAATCTGTCTTACATTTGGTCGGCCGGGAGGTTGAATTCCCGCCAGGCATGGTGGGCCCTGTTTCTGACCAGATTCAACTTCACAATTATCTATCGACCTGGTTCTCTGAATGTCAAGCCAGATGACCTTTCATGAATCTATAGTCCATCCTCTGAAGATTCCACTCCAGAGAGAATAGTTCCTGGGACCCAAGTGGTGGGGGGCCTACAGTGGGATATGGAGAAGAGAGTGGCTGACGCCCTAAAGAATGTGGACGTTCCTGTGGGGTTCCCCAAGCAAAAGCTGTTTGTTCCAAAGGATTGAGGACAGAGGTGTTACAGTGGGGACATGAATCAAGGATGGCTGGTCATCCAGGTGTTACCCGTATCCAATTCGTTGTTGCACAGAGGTTTTGGTGACCAGGACTCAAAAGACATGTTTTGGACTTTTTCGCAGCCTGTTCGATATGTGCTCACGACAAGTCCTTGCATGCAGTTCCTGCTGGTCTTCTGCATCCGCTACCCATTCGTTCCCACCCATGCTCCCACATCGTCCTGGATTTTATCACCAGTCTTCCCGTGGCAACTCTGTCATTCTGACTGTGGTTGACCAATTTTCCAAGATGCCTACTGTTATGTTCCTGTTAATCTTTACGTAACTTGACAATTGTCATTTTTTCACTCTCCGGATTTTCATATTGGTTACTCCTCTAACTAGTGTAAATGTCCTCACATAAAAAACGTAAATCTAAATGTGTAGATATTTGTCACTATTTGTTTTCAATTTATCAATGTAATAAGACACACATGGGCAGCAAAACATACTGTACCTGTCAGTCACATGTTCAAATACTTTCACAGGATTTTTTTAATTTGAATTTATTATACCCATTGGTGTCCCTGAAGGGAAACTGTATCTCCCACTCTGATGTATACTTTTGTGTTGCATACCACACAAAGAACCAGATCATACACATGGAAGGCATGCAAGGACAATTACAGATTGAAAAAGGTATACAGAGATTGCTGTACCACTTGAGCTGGTGTGGTGGGGATGATGCCTTGCTCAAGTGCACCTCGACAGTAGTAGTAGTAGTATCTCTCCAACAACTAGTTGCCATTTTTTAAATATGTCTCCGTAGTAGGACTCAAACCTGTGTCCTCCGACTCTAAAATCCAAGTCTTTACAGACTGAGCTACAGCCACCCTCAAAAAATCACTGAAAGCAAACAAATGGTGCTATCTTCTATGTTGTTCTTCAAATCAAAATGTATATACTTGGAAATTAAAGCTGAAAGATAGATCTCTTGTCTCATATTAATGTTTTATTTTTTTACATGAGACCCAATCCTGTAAGTCTACAGCAAAAATAAAGGCATTGGCCTCACTGTTCCAATATTTTTGGAGGGGTGTGTACACTGGAATCAATAGACTTGGGCTCCACTGTCACCACTATACACCCTCACTTGATATCAAAGCTAAGGTTGAGTGTTTTATTATTAGAGCTTATTGATAACGTTGTAAACTTCAATTGAATTTTTTTTACAATTAACAATGTTAAAATATGGGGCATCTGTGAGAGTAGAATTCACAGACAATTTTGTTCCACCATTAACTCGGAATAGTACAGCATGCTGCTGCTATCACATTTCATGTGCATTTTCAAGCTTTAAATTCAAATCATTTGCTTACACAGGCTGTTCCCACATGCATCTGTCACTCTCAGCATAAAATTTCTCACATAAAAAGCCGAGCCTTTGCTTAGAAGTAGCTTTCCGGATTTTTGTGCTGTTCTGTCTTTCTATAAAGCGAGTACTTCCTCTTGTGAACTGTCCGGGTTTGTGCTGAACTGAGCAACTGTGTCACTCAGCAGTGTAAAAATGAAAGCTTGTAAACATAACCTTTTTCTTTAATTTCCAAAGCACAATATTTCCACTGCGGCTTTCTCACATAATTTATGGGGAAGATGTATATACATAAATCTAAAGTAAGCCTAGGACTATTGCCTCTGTTTTTGTTACTGCTTACTTGCATCACTGTCCACTCACCTGTAAAGAGCATCTGTCAGATCAAGAAGTGCCAATGCACTGCAGAAGTTATACAGAGGCAAGCAAGGAAAAATTCCTTTAAAGAAGACACGTTGACCACAACCAAGTGTGCTGCAGTTACAGTAGTTCGACACAAGCCGTCTGCTTCCCTGGTGGCACAGGCAAGGACATCATGACTAACACCCACAAAAACACCTAAATAACAGTGGGAGCTTTAAAAAAAATTACTTTTAAGATGTTTGAAAATTTTTAAACAATCAAGAACAAAGTTTTTCGTCTCTGGACCTCTTCCCACCCTCGGTGATGGAATTGAGAAGCTCAGCAGACCACTGAGCATCCACATCCGACTCTCCACTGTTTGTCAGAACCACAATGCCACAAAGATAACTTCTTCTGGGACCATAAGGAGCTTTTTAAGCCTGGGGAATGTCATCCAACATTCACCACACTATCAGCCACAACGAAACCATACACTCAACTACATCGATTGTTGTCACCTTCACCAGAGAGCTCACAAGATTAACGCTAGTCGTCACATTTACAATCCTCACCACCATCACAAACAGACAACACAAGGGACAAGCCAGTATTGAGAAACGCTATTCTTGGCATACATGTCACATACACAGTCACATAATACTGAACAACAATAACCCAAATGCTATTAAACTGGTTGTTTTTAAAGCTTATCTATTAACAAGTGCTGTCTTATTGGTTTTAGATCATGATCTTGAATGTTTATCGATATTGTTTGAATCCCCAGCCTTTGGTTCAGCTTGTACACGTTTGAAGTTTTTATGTCTGATATATACTGTGTATATATATATATATATATATATTTTTATATATATATATCCATCCATCCATCCATCCATCCATTTTCTGAGCCGCTTCTCCTCACGAGGGTCGCAGGCGTCCCAGCTGTCATCGGGCTGGAGGCGGGGTACACCCTGAACTGGTTGCCAGCCAATCGCAGGGCAGATACAAACAAACAACCATTTGCACTCACAGTCACACCTATGGGCAATTTAGAGTCTCAAATTAATGCATGTTTTTGGGATGGGATGTGGGAGGAAACCGGAGTGCCCGGAGAAAACCCATGCAGGCACGAGGAGAACATGCAATCTCCACACAGGCGGGACCGGGGATTGAACCCTGCTCCTCAGAACTGTGAGGCTGATGCTCTAATCAGTCGTCCACCGTGCCGCCTATATATATATATATATATATATATATATCCATTTTCCTTACCGCTGGTCCTCACCAGGGTCGCGGGCTTCTGGAGCCTATCCCAGCTATCTTCGGGCGTGAGGCAGGGTACACCCTGAACCGGTCACCAGCCAATCGCAGGGAACATACAAACAAACAACATTCACATTCACACCTACGGGCAATTTAGAGTCCCCAATTAATGTATGTTTTTGGGATGTGGGAGGAAACCGGAGAAAACCCACGCAGGCACGGGGAGAAAATGCAAACTCCACACAGGCGGGACCGGGGATTGAACCCTGCTCCTCAGAACTGTGAGGCTGACGCTCTAACCAGTCGGCCACCGAGCCGCCTATTGATAATGTCTACCGGTAGTTTGAAAAGGATCCAGCTGTGGACAGAGGACCCTCTTGGAAGCACCGTTATCGTTATGGTGAGGCTAGAGACTGTCATGTACTGCCCTGCAGTGCCATTATTGGAGCCTGGAGGGCGCTTTGCACCATCTCGCCCTCTTTCTCCCCTCCCCTCTCTCTTTCAGCACCTGTCTCCAATCAGCCCTTGTCACCACCTACATATAAGGCTGCCTGTTCCCGGAAGTCCACGCCAAAGTATTGCAGTTACTCCCAGCAGTACCAGGGCCCATTTACCTCACGTAAGCCACTCTATTCCTCATTCCCTTTTTGACTCCTGTGTCTTTCCTTGTTCTCTGTGTTTTCCCCCGTGTTCCTGATCCACGGCATTCCTGCCGCCAAGCCAGCCGCCGTCCTCTCCACTGCCTGTCACCTGTCCACGCCACTGGCTGCCAATGCACCCAGGACCACCTCCATTACCTTCCTAAATAAACTGTTCATCACAATCTATCTGCCTCCGCCTGCTCTTGGGTCCAGCTCCTCTCCATGTGTGACAGAATACTTTGGCCACCAATGGACCCAGAAACCTCTGAGGCGATTCAACATGCACTCAGCCTCCAAGGCGCCCACATAGGGCAACAAGAAAAAACCCTTCAAGAAATCATGGAATCTCTACACTCACTCACGCAACAAGTCTCCCTACTGTCTTCTAATATGCAATCCGACCTTCCTCCTTTAAGTACTCCTTCCGAGCCAGGCAGCCTTCGAGCCACCCCACCTCCCGTACAAAGAACCTCATGTCCCTTCGCCCTACTCCGGGGACCTAGGCCAGTTTTTACTAAATTGCTCACTCATTTTCAACCTCCAACCATCGTAAACCCACCGAACAATCAAAGGTTACATTTGTCACTAACCTTCTTTGCACCAAAGCAGCCAAATGGTCCACCGTGCCATGGCACAACTCCTCCCCGGTACTCCAGTCATTCCATTCGTTTTTCCGCTGAACTCCGTAAAGTATTTGATCACCCCGTTCAGGCCAAAGAAGCCACCCGTTGCCTCCTGACCCTCACTCAGGGCGCTAAATCCATGTCGGAATATTCCATTGAGTTCCGGATATTTGTGGGTGAATGCGGGTGGGATGACGTCGTGGTGAGCCAAACCTCCATTACTTTTAGCTCTCCCTCCCATATGACCGTTCCCACTTGCATCATAGTTTCTACTCATAACACCCCCATTACTGCCCTTATTGACTCTGGTGCCGATGACAATTTTATTCATGAAGATATAATTCATCAGCTCCAAATCCCTCTCCAACCACTTCCGTCCCCGAAAAAGGTCACAGCCCTGGATGGCCGAGTCATTTCCCCTGTCACCCACCAAACAGTGCCTATCACGATCCTCATTTCCGGTAATCACCGTGAAAACATTTCCCTGTTTGTCAATCCTTCCCCTGAGAAGTTCTTGGTATTCCCTGGCTCCAAATTTACAACCCCGCCATAGGCTGGACTCATTTATCCATCATCGGATGGAGTCCGCATTGCCATTCCCACTGTCTGCACTCTGCCATTCCACCCTCAGAAGACCCACCACCCTCTGCTGCCCCAGTGGACCTCTCACAAATTCCCGAAGAGTATCATGACTTCCCGAAGAGTATCATGACCTCTCCCCAGTATTCCCCAGTATTCAGCAAGGACTCGGCTATCTCTCTACCCCCCCCCCCCCCTATCATGACTTCCCGAAGAGTATCATGACCTCTCACCAGTATTCAGCAATGACTTGGCTATCTCTCCCTGGTTGAATGGAGGGACTGACTGGAGGGGACTGAACAGCCATTTCTCATTTGGACCGACCACAAAAACCTCGCTTACCTCCGTTCCGCTAAATGTCTCAGCCCCCGACAAGCTCGCTGGGCACTATTCCTGAGCAGGTTCAATTTCAGTCTCTCCTTCCGTCCCGGTTCCCGTAACACCAAGGCAGATGGCCTGTCCCATATTCACTCACCACCCTCCGGGTCAGCAGAACCCAAATCCATTCTTCCGTCCTCCTGTTTCTTTGGAACAGCCAATCAAGCAGGTGGTCAATGAGGCTCAAAAGAACCAACCTGATCCCAAGACCGGGCCTCAAAACCGCCTGTTTGTACCGGATTCTGCATGTTCTGAAGTCCTACAGTAGGCCCACACCTCTAAACTCACTTGTCACCCTGGCATCACCCGTACTACCCAGTTCATCCAGCAGCACTTCTGGTGGACCAGCCTCATCAAAGACACTCGAGAGTTCGTCCAAGCCTGCTCCGTCTGCGCCCGAGGGAAGTCTTCACACCTGCCCCCAGCTGGCCTGTTGCGCCCCTTGGCGATTCCAAGCCGCCCTTGGTCTCACATCGCCGTGGACTTCATTACCGGCCTGCCCCCCTCAGAAGGTAACTCAGTCATTCTCACTATCATCAATCGTTTTTCCAAATGTATCCATTATGTGCCCCTCCCCAAATTCCCGTCTGCTCTGGAAACTGCTAAACTCCTTGTCTTGCATGTGTTCAAACTCCATGGTATCCCCATCGACATAGTCTTCGTTCGAGGTCCCCAGTTTTCTTCTCCGGTCTGGAAGGAATTCTGCAAGGCGGTGGGCCAATAGCCAGAAGGAGCGGGCCAATCAATCCCTGGAATCAGCTCTCTGCTGTGTGGCCGCACGCAACCCCTCCTCATGGAGTACATTCCTCCCATGGTTCGAATACGCTCAACTCCCTCACCTGCTGTGCTACCGGTTTGTCCCCGTTCATGGCTTGCTTCGGTTTCCAACCCCCACTATTCAAAGTACAGGAGCAGACGGTGGCAGTTCCAACCGTACAGGATCACCTCCTGAGAGTCCAGGCGGTGTGGGAGGACGTCCAGGCGGCGTTGACCCAGTCCGCGGCAAGTAACAAGCAGCTCGCGGACCGTCATTGCTCCCTACGTCCGAATACAAGGTGGGTCAATCCGTCTGGCTTTCATCCCACGACCTCCCACTTCAAACAGAGTCCCGTAAGATCACTCCGTGTATCATTGGTCCTTTCCCCATTACCAAAATCATCAATCCCACTTCAGTCCAGTTGAAACTTCCTCAGTCCTTGAAAATTCACCCCACGTTCTACGTCTCTTTGCTTAAGCCTGTCTCCACCTGCCCCATCCGCCTGCTTAAGCCTGTCTCCACCTGCCCACCCACCCCAATGGATTATTGACGACCATCCAGCCTTCACGGTGTCGCTCATCCTCGACATGAGTCCTAGGGGGAGGAGGTTCCAGTACCTGGTCGACTGGGAAGGGTATGGGCCGGAGTAGTGGCCGTTGATTTCCCGGAAGCTCATCCTAGATCCCCCTCTTCTGGATGACTTTTATACGGCTCACCCGGGGAAGCCTGGCAGGACCCTGGGAGGTGCCTGTTGAGAGGGGGCTACTGTTATGTACTGCCCTGCAGTACCAGTACTGGAGCCTGCAAAGCGCCCTCGCGCCCTCTCTCGCCCCTCCCTTCTCTCTTTCAGCACCTGCCTCACTGGCAGATAACTGTATTCAACATTGGATGAAAACTCCTTGTTTACGGTGGCAAGTTAGAAGTAGTCAGTAGTAGTCAGGAAGCAGACGAGCATCTCTCCAACAACTTGTAGCTATTTTCATGTCATATTTAAATACTGTAACTACATAAATCTCCAATCATTGTCATTATTAAGTTTGTATTATAGCTACTGTAGGTTAACATTAACATTCGTTGTGTGTATAAAGTTATGTGAAGGAAAGTTTGAGACTTTTGTCAAAGATGGTAACATCAGGTTATTATGAAACCAGTTGTTTTTATGAATATCACTGTCGAGCAGAAACCTCTGATGTCCAAATTTGGTGTTACATATTTTTTCCAAGCACATTTGCCTCACAGTTCTGAGGACCTGTGTTCAAATCCGGCCTCGCCTGTGTGGAGTTTGCATGTTCTCCCCGTGCCTATATGGATTTTCTCTTGGTACTCCGGTTTCCTCCCATATCCCAAAAAATATGCATGGTGGGTTAATTGAAGACTCTAAAATGCCCGTAGGTGTGAATGTGAGTGCAAATGGTTGTTTGTTTATATAATAATAAAAGCGGTACGGACAATGCATGGATGGATATTTTTTTCCACAAATCTGTACTATTGATCAGTTCCCATTCCTCAATGTGTCTGTTATTTTTTACAAATTATTGACCAATCTAATGTGTTGAAAATGGCTTGCTCACGTTGATGATGCAATGTCATTTTTGGGGGTGGGGTTTCCCTGAAAAGTGATGATTTTGGAGATGCAAGGATCCCGGCCGACACCATTGATATGCTTTATATATATACCTGTATTAGCATTATTTTCACACACATAAATTTGGCAATAAGGAATGTTATTTCTAGCAGTTTAGAGAATGTATTTGCGATTGCAATTTCGTACATTTTCAATAGGCTACACAATTAATTCAGATGACAGTGGTGTGCAAAAATTATTTTAATTCATGCCTTTAACTGAAATATTCAATTTTTAAAAACTATTTTATAGTAATACTAAAATATTTTAAATGTGTTCAAAAAGAATAACAAAACTACTGAAGTTCAATATTTTTATTTATTATTATTATTATTATTTGTAACATAATCTGATCTCATTGTAGGTCAAATTAAAAAATAAACTTTTATTGTCTTACCTTGTAGATGAAGTCTATGCACTTCTGCCTCTGAACAAAAATCTCTGTTATTTTGCTGTAAAAGTCCACCTTTTCTACATTGAGCTTCAAAACTCTATCCATCTCAGGAGAAATTATTGCCAGTGAACAAAATCCTCCTTGATCTCTCCTATTCAGAATGAATTTTTGGAGTAGTTTTATTGGCAAAAATTATCTTTCCAGTGCGGCACGGTGGCCGACTGGTTAGAGCGTCAGCCTCACAGTTCTGAGGACCTGGGTTCAATCCCCGGCCCCGCCGGTGTGGAGTTTGCATGTTCTCCCCGTGCCTGCGTGGGTTTTCTCCGGGCACTCCGGTTTCCTCCCAAAAACATGCATTAATTGGAGACTCTAAATTGCCCGTAGGCATGACTGTGAGCGCGAATGGTTGTTTGTTTCTATGTGCCCTGCGATTGGCTGGCAACCAGTTCAGGGTGTACCCCGCCTCCTGCCCGATGACAGCTGGGATAGGCTCCAGCACGCCCGCGACCCTAGTGAGGAGAAGCGGCTCAGAAAATGGATGGATGGATGGATCTTTCCAGTACTGTTGTAGCTGGCACAGTGACCCATGGAGTACCGTAATTTCTCATGTATAACGCGCATTTCCCCCCCCCAAAAAAAAATTGTCAAAAGTCAATAATACGCATTATACATAGGTATGGGGCGGCACGGTGGCCGACTGGTTAGAGCGTCAGCCTCACAGTTCTGAGGACCCGGGTTCAATCCCCGGCCCCGCCTGTGTGGAGTTTGCATGTTCTCCCCGTGCCTGCGTGGGTTTTCTCCGGGCACTCCGGTTTCCTCCCACATCCAAAAAACATGCATTAATTGGAGACTCTAAATTGCCCGTAGGCATGACTATGATTGCGAATGGTTGTTTGTTCCTATGTGCCCTGCGATTGGCTGGCAACCAGTTCAGGGTGTACCCCGCCTCCTGCCCGATGACAGCTGGGATAGGCTCCAGCACGCCCTTGACCCTAGTGAGGAGAAGCGGCTCAGAAAATGGATGGATGGATGGATGGACATAGGTATAGGGGCAAATGGAAAAAACTTTCATGTTTTTTAAATGTATGCTGCCATCTCGTGGTTATGAAAAAGCTGTACATGTTCATTCCAAAAATGTCACCGCCACCTAGTGGTTATAAAAAAAGTTGTAGCCTACACTTTCATTCCAATATGACAGGGGGTACATATGACTGCATATATGCCCAGTTATGCTCATAAATTTACATACCCTGGCAGAATTTGTAAAATATAGTTGTTGTTTTTTTAATATGACTGATGACTGAACAACAACCACCATTAATTTCTTTATGGTTATATTTTGTTTAATTATCATGCTTTTCTGAAATGCTTGACCGTTTAATTTGAATCCATCCATCCATCCATCCATCCATTTTCTGAGCCGCTTCTCCTCACTAGGGTCGCGGGCGTGCTGGAGCCTATCCCAGCTGTCATCGGGCAGGAGGCGGGGTACACCCTGAACTGGTTGCCAGCCAATCGCAGGGCACATAGAAACTAACAACCATTCGCACTCACAGTCATGCCTACGGGCAATTTAGAGTCTCCAATTAATGCATGTTTTTGGGATGTGGGAGGAAACCGGAGTGCCCGGAGAAAACCCACGCAGGCACGGGGAGAACATGCAAACTCCACACAGGCGGGGGCGGGGATTGAACCCCGCACCTCAGAACTGTGAGGCTGACGCTCTAACCAGTCGGCCACCGTGCCGCCTAATTTGAATCCTATTAAAATAAAATTAAATGTGTTTCGCCTGGTCCTTCATCATTTCTTTAAAAAATTTTACCCATCTTACGAATTCTGCCTGGGTAATCAAACATATGAGCACAGCAGTGTTTTTTCTCATTTACTAAATCAAAGTAGGGCTGTGAATTTCAAAATAAGAGCAAGTAAATAAAAAAAAAAGTATCACGTGTTCAAATAAAGTGCTTCACTTCAGAATAATTATTTTAAAAAATAACAAAATACAGATAATACTTCATGTTTTGATCATATGGGTAGAAGCAAAATCATGCATTGTAAAAATGCATTATACATAGGTAGAAGGGTTTTCCAGAATTTTTAGGTCAACTTTGGTGGTGCGTATTATACATGGGTGCGCATTATACATGAGAAATTACGGTAACTTTGTTGCCAGTCTGGATCCTTTTGGATCAAAAAGATGAGAAGTTGTCCAGGGGTCATTCCTCCTTCTTCATTCCAGTTTGTGAGTGATACAGTTTGACGACTCGATCAAAATTCAGTCTCACAAAGTCAAAGAACCTTGGCTAGCTAGCAACAGGAGCTGGTGCTCTTCCTGAGAGTCCCTGTCTCTCTCTCTCTCTCTCTCTCTCTCTCTCACTCCCTCACACACACACACACACAAAACAACACCATGCCAGGGTGTTTAAAACAATTTAAAACTGTGGACAAATGCTCCATTATGACGGCGAGGTTACGGAAATACAGTGAGCTGTGTATTCTGCATGATACTAATGTAATGTGGAGGGTTTACAGAACAGCAGAGGTTTTACATCGCATAACATTATTAAAGAAAAACTGACGGTCACATGGGAGTGTTTTCACTGTGTGTTTGCACACAATACACAACTGTTGAGTGCAAGTTTTCGTATTAAAAGACGTGCAAAACAAAAGTTTGTGTAACATAACCGCTGACTAGAGACACTGCAGACTCATTTGAAGTCTCTTAATTGCAACATTCCTAGCTCCTTTTTGGCGGATATTGGAATTATTATTTGAATTTTCATCCATTTTGATGGGAAAATATGTTTTGAGATTTGAGTGTTTTGAAATAACAGCATGGTCACAGATAAAATTAAACTCTTATCTGAAGGTATCACTATATGTTTAAATGCACACACGTACAGTATTATAGTAGATGCAGTAACATGTCTGCCAAAAAGACACACTTCCAACGACTGTAACAAACCCATCCATCCATCCATTTTCTGAGCCGCTTCTCCTCACTAGGGTTGCGGGCATGCTGGAGCCTATTCCAGCTAACATCGGGCAGGAGGCGGGGTACACCCTGAACGGGTTGTCAGCCAATCGCAGGGCACATACAAACAAACAACCATTCACACTCACATTCACACCTACGGGCAATTTAGAGTCGTCAATTAACCTAGCATGCATGTTTTTGGGATGTGGGAGGAAACCGGAGTGCCCGGAAAAAACCCACGCAGGCATGGGGAGAACATGCAAACTCCACACAGGCGGGGCCGGGGATTGAACCCCGGTCCTCAGAACTGTGAGGCAGACGCTCTAACCAGTCGACCTCCATGCCACCTGTAACAGACCTAAGTGTTACAATGATATAGTGTTCTATGCTTTCTGCTGTCAGTTTAACACTGGTCCATCTTTTGTCAATACAACGTTCACACTTCAGCTGAAGCTTAACCAGATCTTACCGGAGTTAGTTTTACAAGGTGACCAAGATCTCTTCCCAGTCTCAGTGTGCTTGTTTAGTGCGCACCAGGGTTTGGATGAACGGGTACCTGGCCTACACCATGCATTAGTCAAATTTTGGGTGATTAAGTAGGGACAACAATAGGAGTAAAATATGGGTGTCGAGGAATATAACTGAGGGAAGAAGACCGATAATGAATATTTGCTGTCCCATGCAGACTTTATGATTGACCCTGAGGTAAGACATTTGCACCCAATTTCTTTTCTTTCCAAATCTAACTATGTAGACATATGCAAACCATGTCTCTACAGATTTCCAACTAAAATTATAGACTACTCCAGATAACTTTTCTCCATTAAATGAATTATTTAAAAGTGCGTTGTCCCTCCATCCAGGCTGACTAAATTCAAATATCATTGCATTATCTTATTTGCATATCATCATTTTAGCGACAAGTCCCTCCATGGCTTGGCCCCACCATACATCACTGACCTCCTCCACCACAACACCACTTCTTGGTGGCTGTGTTCATCTGATGCAGGCCGGAGCTCCATCCCAAACACCCATATGCCAGACGTATGGTTGACAGAACTTTTATTTAATTTAAAAATCTCAGAGATTTATAGGTATGATCAATATACATTTCTGAATAAAATTTCATTCCCACATACTCTGTACAGTATATTAATTATTAACAATATTGATATAGAATATCTGGCAGCAACGGCTATGTGTAAAGTTTTCTGCTAATTCTAAATTGCAAGCATACAATTTTTCTTGAGTTTATTTATATATGAGGTCATTAATTTATCATTTAAAGCCACACCGATGCAATTGCCATGAAACTATCATCACTGAACTGCTGGATGTCACCTTGCACCGTAGGAAGAGCCATTTATTTAAATCACTGCTCAGAAGCATGACTTATGATATTCATTGTTAAACACAGAAAGCTGAAAATGGAACAATAGAACTATTGATGTTTCTATTGAAAGTTAACACTCATTCAGGAACTTCAGCTGCTCTATAGACAGAAGGAAAAAAACAATGTCAGCTGTTTAGCATATGCCCTATGAAAGAAAGGAAGGAAGGTGGAGGGTTTGAGGAGGACTGATTCACTTCTGAGGCTCCCAAATATTCCAGAGCATCTTCCACGTCCGATTGAAACGCTGCATACAACCTTGGCCAGAAGGCCAGGAATGGTCTTTGACCAGCTCAGGAAAAGGGGGAAGCTCAAACGCTGTCAAATGCTGGCATGCTGTGTTGAATGGTGTATTTGATTGATGGTACAAAATATGCCTAAATTGTTGATCGGATACAGGTCCAGAAAACTATTATGATTATTATTGGCCAGATATACAACAAATGTCCACCAGATGAAGCCAAAATAGAGGTCCAACAGGTCATGACATGTCTTTTACACAGACGTGCCAATACAGTCATAATCATTTGCTTGCTCAATGCATATTAGCAAACATAAAATTGGCAACAGCTTTTGGCAGCATATTACCGGTACATATATTTTCCTTTATGGTAACTAAGAGTTAGGACCCACAATCGTTTATGCCCACACTACGATATGTAAGTTAGCTGATGAAATAATATGACCTTTTCATTGTACAAGTGGGTCTTTGCAATGAAATGTTGTTTTAAGATCAAATTTTGTCATGTTGTATGTCTTCAATGATGTTTAATGAGTATATGTTACACACACATGTACTACTGTTTTAAAGGTTGATCAGATTTGAGCTGTCATCTGGAGTTGAGAAGGAGAATTGTAAGTCATCTCCATAACTGAAAACACGTGTGCTGAAATAGTTGCAGAGGGAAGTAGGTGAAAAGTCTCGTGCTCTTTTAAGGAAGTGCATGTTTTGTAGGTCAGCCTCACTAGATTTTACCTTTTAAGGATATAAACGAGGGTGGGCCAGCCCCAGCTAGCTCTGTAACGCCCTTGGCATAGGCAGTCCTATAAAAGCTGAATATTTCTGCTTTTTAGTGCTCGCTCTTTGTTCCCGTCGGTTAGTGACAAGGATGTTGCCTTCAAAGCTTTTTACGTTGGTTCGTTAATGCCTAATAATTTTGGGCAAAAATGTACAGCTACTATACTACCTAAGGTGCAGGGGAGCCTGGGGTAAGCGAGACCCGTATGAGCACTGAAAGGGGAGAGACTGGTGGGAGAGGTGATCATGATGATTATTAAGAACATGATGCAGGGTTTTGGGCAGATCATGTCTCAAGGGAGTCTCAAGTCTTAAATTTCAAGTTTCAAGCAAGGTCCAAGTAATTTTGTCTTGGGGTCGTCAAGTCAATTTTCAGGTTATCTCAAGTCAAGTCCTGTGATGAAGTTCAAAAGCAGAGGACATTAGTGGAAGAGGATAATAAATCTATTTATTGTTGTGGCCACGCTAATCAATGCATGGTGTGAGGCACTCAGCCTCACCAAGAGAAACCTGCAACAAAAGGGGACAAGGAGAGCCAAATGATGTTTGCAGACAGTAAGTCACTTACAAAGGTCTCCATGGCCTTTAAGGACCACAAATGGAGTACAAGCATGCCGGGCATGAGTGCAATGATGCAATCACAAGGCTGGTGACGTGGCAATGAATGACTTTGGCCTCACTAAACATCTTAGCAAAGTCATGGTACTCTGGCGGCACCCCAGTGATGTCACACTGGCCATGGAGAGGTGATGAGTGGAACGGCACCGTGGAATTCCAACAATGAATAACGCCAGTTGACCAATTAATGTTGGGGTTGTGACGTAGGAGCTGGAGGAACTTCAGTATGAGCGCATAATGTGAAGAAAATGCAAAACATGAAACTGAATGGTCTCATGAAGTTTACCAGACAGCAGTAAGTGTACGGGGACTGTCTTAACAGTACCAGTCTCAAGCAAATGACCATCATGGGCTCTGCCAGTAGAACACAATTGATATCCCAGATTGTTGGTGAGCTCCTCATCCATGACGATAACGTTTTATTCAGATGCCGTGGGAAGAAATTGAGAACCATCAGCCAGGATGGAGCAAAGGTCTGTCAAAGGTGGAGGAGTTAAAGGAGGTGGGCTAACCCTTAACCCCTCATCTACTGCTGAGCCTGGCCTCTTTGCTGGACAGGAGGAGATGAAGTGGCCAAGGATACCACAGTACAGGCAGAGGTTAGCCTGGTGATGTGCTGTAGTTCCACGGGAGTCAGGTGTGTCCATGGGCGTCGAAGTGGGGGGACACATGGGGAGATTTTCCTAGCGCATAGGGGTGGGGGGGCATGCCTATTTAGAAACACTGTCAGCTCTTTTCACACCACACCCCCGTCGTTGTCGACAAACAAATTTCCGTTCCATTTTCCGTTCGCATCCACCCTGCTACCCCTAGTCGACAAAAACATTCAATGAAGGCTGTCCTTCAAGAGGCTTATGTATGGGGGCCCAGATTCTGGTGCTACACCCCTAGGGGTCATATGAAAAGATATAATAAAAGATAAACAAAAATGTGGTAGGGGGTATATTCCCTTTTGTGACATACTGTATATACATATGTACATATTACAATCATACAATTAATACACAAAACACAGCCATACTTACAGCCTCGACAAGGCATCTGTAAACACATTATCGACTGTTTGAAAAATGTCATAATAATAATTACGTTATTTGTCCTCATGGTGATTGGAATTTAATTTTGCCAGGTGTACTTAAAGACCTACAGCCTCACATACATACAAATCTTAAAAAGCTAGATTCTGCAAAAAAATGGAAGTCAGTCAGAAAAAGAAAACTACTGTATCTACAGTATTCGAAAACAACAAAATACAAATCTTAGTTTATTTGACAATCGTCGTAAAAACGTGGCTATGCTGAAATGCAGTCAGCGTGTTGAACAGAAGTCTTGTTCCTTCTGTAGATTAACTTCGTGCATGACAGCTTTAGACCAATTTACATGCATAACAGAGCTTCAATGCCATTGACTTGTATAACCAATCACACATAACAGATACAAGTGGCAGTAGCAGTTTCCTAAATTTTTACGACATATAGAGTATATGGAATCTATAATTATCAGAGATCAGACCTGTCTTGATTGCTGGAGTAATATTTGCTCTTGGAGTTTTACAACTTACTGTATGTTAGCGATACGGCCTTGCTGTGCTACATACATCAGGAATCAGGCGGCAGGAAATCTTTGAGGTCATAAAGCAACAATTACAGTAAAGCCACTAGATAATGAGAGGTTTTAGGTGCGAGTAAATTACTTTTAATGGATTTTAAAAGGTGACATGAATTATGCACTGCTTAGGTGTCTAATCACAGGTGTTAGCCAGTTGCTTTTTAAACAAATATTATATAAAGCAAGACAGCCTACTGCATCTCCTTTTTATTTCTGCACACAGGAAATATTTAGAGCTTTGCATCATGGTTGACCTCGCTTCTGCAGGGCAGTGGCTAAGGAGAGACAATCTGTCACTACAAATAAATAGTAAGCAAAGGCCAGTGCTTCCATTTCAGAGTGCTTCCTTTATTCATGCGTTACACAAACCAAGGTACTGACTATCTGGTTAAGGCACCAGATTAAGCCTCGCCTGCATCAGTCTGTTCACCTCATTTGGCCTTCACTCAAAAAATCCCTCCTCGTGACTCTCATACAGTAGAACCTCAAAGGTCAAACGCAATCTGTTACAATATGTAGGTCGAGTTTAGATGTTTTCAGATTTAGAATCAGTTTTTCCTGTGAATGTTTCAAAGTCACTCCCTGCAATATCGCAACATCTGCAAAGCCTACATTATATCATTTAGTTTTCAAAATAAGGTAATTTATGCAGTACACCTCACATCCCCATTATGATCATTATCATACTGCACATATGATTAATCATCATTGTCTTTACTTAAGACAGGAAAACAAACCAAAGCTAAATAAAAACATAGGAAACTGAAATGATCTGGACTAATGTAATGTCAAAACCAAAACGAAAGACACAAAAAAACCAAAAAAAAAGGTTGTGGCACAGATCATTCAAAGTCCTGTAATCAGTCCTCATGTGAGTAAGATAATAACAAATAAAATTACTGAGCTATCAGCTCAGTAATTTTACTTGAGCTGATATTTTGAGCTCTGCAAGTTTTGTCACACTGGTCACATCAGAACCAGGACCACTTTGTGCTGGAGTGGGTCTATTTGGCTTTTGAATGTATTGTATTTGCGCAGGTTTGCTTGCCACAAAAGTATACCTGGTATTACAAACTGTTTCTGTGAGACCCTGTGACCCTCTGGCCAGAAAGATAACAACAGAAAGATAAGCATAACATTCTCTTCTCGGACTTTGTTAGTGTGTGCGACATTTCTAAATGATCTGGACACAGACAATAAAAAACACAAATTGCACAAAAATATTGTGATTTCCAAGAGATGGAGTACTCTGTGTTTTATTATTACATTATCAGTTCCAGTAATTACATTTTCAAAGTACAGTGGACCCTCGATATAATGAACTAATAGGGGCAGGGGGTCATCCGATATAGCCGATTGTCCGTTACATTGAAGGACTTGTTTTTTTAGGCCATATGCACCCATTTTCCTGTACAGTACAATTGTAGGGTTTTTTCATGCCCTAAAACGCCCACTATAGTACAAAGCTATTGGAAATAAATATAACAAAAGCTTGAAAATGTTTGAAAGTGTCATATTTTATCCAAACTTACCATGCCGGTGTGCTTGCTCATGGTGACATTGTTGACATACAGTACTCATCATAGGTGAGTCTCTTTCATGAGCTGCGAGGAATTAGTGTGCTTCCTTGTTCCAAATCCATTGCCAAAGGCGAACAGCTTGAGAAAAAAAAAAAAAAAAAAAACTGTTACTAGTCCAAAAATAGCATGTTCCAGACTCCAAAGACTTTTGTATTCCTCAGACCCACACTGCTCTCTCTCTCTTGCTCTATGCACAATAGACAATAGATAGAACCACCATCACATGGCCGCAACATAGGCATGGGAGGCACATTTTTTGGAATTGGATCTAGTCATATTGTATCTGTGACCCGGAAATACATCAGTCCCATTCTCTACCTGCATTGCACCCCAGCGCCAGTAACCAAGAGTGGCCAATTCTGAAACTGACAGACTTTGTCAATGGCATTTTAAGTGACAAATGGAAACAATTTTTGGACATATTGTTCAGTCCCGACTGTCCTATTTTAACAATATCCATGATATCGGGGTCCGTTTTATCGAGGTTCCAGTGAAATTTATTCAATTGCTATACCAACAACATAAACACCAGCCAATACACTAACATTTTACATTACCGTCAAAACTGTAGGGGCTACAAAGTGTTGTACATTATTGGTTTATTACAGTTGAAATCGTCAAACTATTGTTATTTTCAGTATCATGTTATGAGTCATTATTATGTTTTTGGTTGATACTGGTCTGCCGAGAGCACTTAATTTGATCATCTATGTTGTATGAAATCAATGGATCATACCCAACACTCATAATGGCCACACCATACATATTTAGCAGTTGTACGTCTAGCTTGTTTGGTTAATAACACAATGTGTGTGGCAAATGCATTATAACATGTTGTCTCATTTAATGGTAGTTTTCAGTGTACAAGTACAAATAAAGACAGATGGGCTTCAGACAGAAAGAGCTTGTGAAAAAAAAATATTCCTAGGCGTCATAATAGATCCCCCCCCAAAAAAAATCAGTTCGAAGGGTACTACGCAGGCACTGGATCATAATTCACTGCGCGGCCTGTACTGTTCAAATAGTCTTTCTATATTTGAGTTATGCAGTTGAGATTTGGGGCAATAACTACATAAGTTCAGTCAGTTTACAATGCTATGAAAAATGGCAATTTGGATAATCAGCCATATGGATCCAACTCACTGACTCTTCTTGCAGTCAAAATGTATAATTTTTTTCAGATATAGTTAAATTCCAAACAGCACAGATCATGTACAAATTTAAAAAGAATACTGTATGTTACCACAAACCATTCAAAAGTTATTTTCGGACAGAGAAGGGAGTTATAACTTGGGAGTGAAATATAACCGTACAAAGAGAAAGATATTCTGTACTTCATTCTATAGAGTGAGACCATAGAACAGTTTTCAGGGAAAAAAAAAGTGTACAAATGAAAATGTTAAAAAATAATTTATTAGGATACACAGAGGTGGAACAGTGGACGACTGGTTAGCACATCTGCCTCACAGTTCTGAGGACCGGGGTTCAAATTCAGTTCAACTCCTGTGTGGAGTTTGCATGTTCTCCGCATGCCTGCGTATGCCGGTGTCTTCCCACATCCCCAAAACATGCATGGTAGGTTAATTGAAGAGTGAAAATGGTTGTTTGTTTATATGTGCCCGACGATTGGCTGGTGACCAACTCAGGGTTTACTCCGCCTCTCGCCCAGAGATAGCTGGAATAGGCTCCAGCACACCCGCGACTGTAGTGAGGATAAGCGGTATGGAAAATGGATGGATGGATACACGGAAACGTGGTGTGACAGTCACCAGGTTCTTCACAAAAGTGTTGATGATTGCTATCTATTTAGTGCACTTATTTATGTTTACTATTATTAGGTACTTGTCAAACTACATTGTTTTTCTGTTAATGTTGGTTCTCTTTATATTATGTTATGATTATGGTATTTATCACATATTGTTTATTATCTTACTATTAATACTGTTGTTGTTTGCTTTTTTATTATCATTATTATTATTATTAGTAGTAGTAGTAGTATTATAAGTAGAAACATACTGTACATTAACTGTTAATAAAGAAGGGGTAGGATTTCATTCAGTCTATAATTCTTCCCACTCCTTTTTGAAAATGGAAAACTAGAGTTAACTTTTTCATTGTGTATTGTTGCTGTTCTTTTTATTGATTTCATTTTCAAAACAAGCAATCAAATCAAATCAAAAGTAGCTGAAACAGACATTCTAATATCCCAAGGAAATAATCCAGAGGGTTTGTTTTGGATAAAAAAAGATCCATCTGGTACAGATTTGAGTTTGGGAATTGGGGTTTGAATCAATAATCTTTCACTTAGTCTTTCACATCACTCAGTCTTTCACATTCATTATGGACCAATAAAAATAACAGGAACAAAACATCAATGAAGACCAAGCAATATAACCAATAGCATGGCAAGCACCCAATGTAATGTCATCACTGCAGGATTTAGTATAGGTATTTATATATTTTTTTCCTACTGGAAATAACAAAGATACTACTACCGTGGTAATTTGTTCGAAGATCAAACTGTCACCATCATAAAAGCTTTATTAGCTGTACATGTTAAGAACCTGCCAAATTAATGTACGCGATGAACATAACACACCTTTAATGTCACCGTTAAGTGTAAAAATAATTTAACCACTGATGTTAGTCTGCACTCAGACTACTGTTGAGCTGCCCTTCAGCAAGGCACTGAACCGGGGGAGCGGCCCCATGACTTAAACATTTCCCATCACAATGTTGTCTCAGTGTGAAATGGCCAACAGAACAGCACGTTTTTGTCAAGTTTTCCACTCTACTCTGAGTCACTTTGAATCTCCTGTCAAACCTGCAGATCTGGCGCGCAACCTAAATAGCATTCCTGTCAGAGAGGGCATCTGTGCAAAGTTGCTGAACCGTTTAAAAATATCCATGCTTCGTTGTCCTTTCTTTGCTGCCAAGGTCTCTGCAGTCTCTCCTGACTGTTGCAGCAATTGCTTTGGGGATTTTCTCATCTGCTTAATAACATACATAAGTTGGTATACACCTGAAGAAATGAACAGCAGTTATGATCTGGGGTAACCAAAACAAGCTGATATTGTCAATAGACGGTATCATTGTAATCTTCCAGCTGCATACCAATAACACCCAGGCTCCCAATCACCTCTCACTTTTCCACCATTTCCTTGTTGTCTTTTAAAGATACAGTATGCAGTTTTCAAACCTAACAAGGTTTCGATGTAGCCTCACTCACTCCCTAACTCCACCCCCTCACACCTCTGCCCACATAAACATCCCTAGCTCACTAAACTTGGAAATAAAAAGATTCAGAAAGAGACCGTTACGTCGCACTTGCCTACCCGCCTCAGAGTGCGGCTCTATCGGCCGCAAGCTTTTCGACAGCCCACTGGAACTGGCCTGGAGGAACGGACCGGTATGTTGTGCTCGCCTGGTCGCCTCCGAGTGCACCTCAGGCGGATGCAAGTGCACAATGTTCCACGAAATGTTACCGGTTTGATGTTTTATTTTGGGGAATGTACAATCAATTAAAATATATGGGAATGTAGAATCAATGAAAACTATAAGAGAGGAGAGCAACTTACCTGACAACTCGGTGAGAATGTCGACGTGACATACGCGGTGATTTTCCAAACTCAGCCATGCAGCCATCCACGGATACAGTAGAACACCACCGTTATATATCTTTACCCTTGATTTGTCCTGAGAGAGAGCTGTCCCATTCCTTCTTTTTAATTTTTGTTGCAAACCGGAGAAATAATGCAGCCAAGAAACTAAAGTATATTGCGTGAGGCTGCGGTGTGTCCCGATGAGCCTCCGTGTGCACGGTGGGCGTGTGCAAATTATTGACAGACTATTCAGTCATGCCTCCTCTCTCTACAGTCTCTAATTTGCTATTTTTGTCACACTGTGTCAAAAATAATGATTAAAATTTAATTATAGGCATTATGGAAGGCATGGCAATCAGATAGGTGTGATTTATTTTTTTTTTTTAAAGATAACTTTAATAATAGTCTACTGTGCGGTCATACATCCAGTTTTAGCACTTATGACATAAAGTGTTTGTTTGGGTTTTTTTAACTATACCTTTTTGGCCCTTTAATATATATTGTACTTTGCTTGTATTTGCAAGTTCTTAAAAGCATACCACAATTGTTTGAACAGCCACATTCATATCAGCTGAATATTGGCAAGAGGGATGTTTCAACATACTTTGCATCGTTACTTTACAACAGATTTAGCCATTCTTAAAAAAGGTAAATACAATAATTATAAAATTAACTGACCTAATACCAGATTGGCTGTCATCCTGTCAGTTGTGTGCATGTGTGTAATTTATTGATTCATTTATTTTACTGATCTCAGACATTCTGAGAGTGCTCTGACAGTAACCATGAGTGAAATGTAAATGCTCACTGTAGAAGGGTAGGATTAAGGTAAGGCTATGAACATGGCAGTTTCCAAAGAACTGATTTTTAAAAGAGAAAGTAAAAGATACTGACTTCCAAGATCCCAGATCTAGGGACAAAGGTTTTCCAATTAAATTGTGTGGATTATTTGACTATAGGGAACTTTGCTGATGTACAGTACTTTATAATAGTTGAGGTTTCTCCAGATTTGCAGTTGTGATGAGTATCTATGTTAATGATTTATGGAAATAATTTAACTCTGCACTTAAGATATTGAAAACAGTTGTCAGTTCATCCCGAGAAGTGATCATCTGCTGTTATATTTTTTACAGTTTGATGGACAATGGGGAAGCCGGATCTTCAATAAGCTTGTCAATTTAATATTAACCATCTATTGTACCCTCTGAATATCCAATTGCCCAATGAGGAAGTTAACGCATATCTTTTTTTACAATTCCCTGATGCAATTAGGTGGCGCAGTGACATAGTTTGATATTATAAAATATGTATTGATCTCTGTGTTTGACCTTCATACACAAAAGATCACAGCTTGCAGAGTTGAGTTTTGTGTTTCATGGCAACTTATCCAACTTTGTCGCCAATCTCTGCCTACACGATATGGTGAAAATTCACAACATAAGCAGTGGCGCCCATCTGTCTTGTAATCTCAGTTAAATCCCTGAAAAATGGCAGATTGTAACTCAAACAGCCTACTACCTTTACGTTTCCCAGCATTAATTGACTGATTTTTGTGCGTCCTGTCATGACAACTATGCATGACAGGTTTTGTGTCCAATCGGTTATACAATAATAATACAGCATGAGATATTTCCATTACTTCAATTGTGTTGAATTATATTGCATCTTAAATCTGGAATTATATTGCATCTTAAATGTTGAATTTTATAACATCTAAATTTGAGAGAATCATTTCAACTACTGTTGTCACGATACTAATCGTATCAGCTTTAGATTGGACCCAAACGCAGAGTGAAGCAGAGGGATGAAATTAGAATAGTTTATTGAAGGTTGGCTCAATGTAAGGATATCCAAGGCAAAATGGTGGACCGTCTGGACAAGGAGCGAGCAGGAAGCTGGGACGTGAGCAGGTGGGGTAGCTTGGCAGCGTGGCTGGAGCGGACGGCTAGGAGGTGGGCACGGGAGGAGCACTGGAGACGAAGGAGAACACGAGGTAAGAATGATTTCAGGAAAGTGAATGACTTGCGTACGAGCGTACGAGGGTCGGCCTGTGTACCACAACGTGTTAATACTCTGGCGATGGTTTCCTGGATCCGGCAGGCTTTTATGCAGGCAGTGATGAGTGCTGATAGAGGACAGGTGGGCGGCCAAGGTGGTGCTGATTGCTGGGTGAGAGAGAAAGAGAGAGAGAGAGAGAGAGAGAGTGAGAGGCGAAGGACGAAGCGGCACCCAAACTCCAAAAAAGGGGACTGCAGAAAACAACCATCACAACTGTACCCTCATCGATTCAAATCAAGTCAAATCCTGATCTTAAGGGATCTTGATATTTCTCCAAGGATGTCATAAAGCCATCCCCCTCCCTTGGTCCCTCACTCCATCCATCCCTTTTATATACCTCTTGTTCAGGGTCAAGGGGAGCTGCAGCTAATCCAAGTCAACTTCTGGTTAAAAGGTGAACTACGCTCTGGGCTTGTCGCACAATCACAGGGACCAACCATTCTGTCACGTACATGGTTAGGGCGAAGGCGAGGAACGCAAGGCAAGAACTTGGTGGACCCAATTGCAGGGAAGCAGGGAGGCAAGGCAGGAGTGCGGGAGTCTCAAAATAATAATATTTAATCTTCAAAAAAGGAAAACAAGGATATTGGATAAAGCAAAACTGAACGAAGTCCCACAACAGATAACAACCAAACCAAAGTAACAAAGAAAAACTTGAATATCTAAAACTGGAAACAAACTATGACCTGTCAGTAAGACGTGGAATAGATAGGGAAAATGACACCTGACAATGACATACCACAATGATAAAGACAACTGGCAACTATGACATGGCAAAGATATGACAACGACAATGAACTGACAAGAACTGAAAGAAACCAGGGAACTAAATACAAACAAATTGACGAGACAACGAGGAACACCTGGACAAGACATGAGTGGCTGGAGAGAGCTGATTGGTCGACCGCTGGACGAGCGCCGCCGGAGCCGGAACGGGAGCCTGGCGCAGCTGCCGAGGAGCCGGAACGGGAGCCTGCCGCAGCTGCCGAGGAGCCGGAACGGGAGCCTGCCGCAGCTGCCGAGGAGCCGGAACGGGAGCCTGCCGCAGCTGCCGAGGAGCCGGAACGGGAGCCTGCCGCAGCTGCCGAGGAGCCGGAACGGGAGCCTGCCGTAGCTGCCGAGGAGCCGGAACGGGAGCCTGCAGTCGCTTCCTCAGCCTGCCGCCATTGAGGTTAGGGAGTAAAGGGTACGGGAGTGGCAGAGTCCACAAGGTCTCAGGAAGGTGAACTAGGAAAAATGGCTGGTACTGAACATGGTGGCTTGGGGGCATGTTTGACTAGACGTGGTTAATTGGAGCCGTGGAACAACGTGTGGGAACAGGTGAAAAATTAAGTGACTTGTGAACAGGGGGGAAAAAAAACAAGGGCAAAATTTGACCTTTACTTGGGCGCCTCCGTTGGCCACCACACGGCGGTCCCGGGTAGATGGCCAAACGGGTGCCCAAGAAAAGGTCTGAGGGAAAGGATTTGGACTCACTGCGGTTGGAAACGGGGAGAGATGACAAAAACTGACGAGGACGGGATAAACTAGGGAAGGAACCAGAAAAATCTAAGTCCGTGTCAGAGTAAGAATCAGACAGGTTAACTAAATCGGGCCATCTTCACAATCAGAAAAATCAGAATCTAAAGAAACATGTGGATGTAAAATAGTAGGGCATGATGAATAACTAGGACAAGTGGGGGGACCCGATGAAAAGGACAGAAAAGACTGAACGATAGGTCTTACTGGAGGAGGGTAGGTATGGATGGCAGGCTGAGGACGGTGGGAGGCAGTTTGGTGGTGTCCAGGGTGACGCCATGTACTTCCCACTGGGTCCTGTTCTGGTCGGTTCGTTCGGTCACGTATGTGGTTAGGGCGAAGGAGAGGAACGCAAGGCAAGAACATGGTGGACCCAATTGCAGGGAAGCAGGGAGGCAAGGCAGGAGCGCGGGAGTCTCAAAATAATAATATTTAATCTTCAAAAAAGGAAAACAAGGATATTGGATAAAGCAAAACTGAACGAAGTCCCACAACAGATAACAACCAAACCAAAGTAACAAAGAAACACTCGAATATCTAAAACTGGAAACAAACTATGACCTATGAGTAAGATGTGGAATAGATAGGGAAAATGACACCTGACAATGACATACCACAATGATAAAGACAACTGGCAACTATGACATGGCAAGGACATGTGACAACGACAAAGAACTGAAAGAAACCAGGGAACTAAATACAAACAAATTGACGAGACAACGAGGAACACCTGGACAAGACACGAGTGGCTGGAGAGACCTGATTGGTCGACACAAAGTAGACGAGAACAGGTGGACACGACAACCTAATGAGCACACGACAAACATGGAACACAGGAAAAAATGGAACAAAACTAAACACAACCCAAACCAAAACACAGACCATGACACATTCACACTCACATTCCCATCGTGAGTGGGAAATGGACCCACACCGTGATGCAATAAATACAGTATATATTTAAATTAGGTGAGGGAGAATGGGCAAAGGAAACCATAGTATTTATTTATTTTTTTAAATATTTTGTCTGGTCCCTCACATATAGGACCTGCTTGTCTTTGGAGACGCTACCAGAGGCATAAAGCTCTCAACAACTGATCATCATAACTGATCATAACACATGTAACATCATAATAACAAATGATAATGTTGCTGTCCTTGCCCACCCTCCTGTGACAGAAGTGCTATTTAATTTGCACTCCAGACCTGCAGTTCTATGGTGGATTCAATGACGCGGCAACCTCGCAAAAAAGAACAACAGCAAAAAAACAACATTCATGCTTCTCTTGTGCTTCATCAGTTGGACTTAAGAAGGGCAATAGATCACCTCAGAAGCCATTTAACTGATTAATTTCCTGGCTAAAACAGCCAACAGCTGCTATAAACAATGAGACTGCCACAAACACGAACACTGAAACTGCTGTACTGTTAGACAAATTGTATCATCCACCCATTCCTTGTCATCCTTGGACTTTATATTTTTCCCTTTAAGGCTCTCCTCTCCCCACTTTTCTCATTGTGAAAATATTTGCACGGTGAAAAATCATTTGTATCTTTGAGGACTATTAGTTATCAAAGGTTTGAAGGCAGCCCATTGCTTGTGCTGTCACAATAATTTTCTTTTTAAGAAAGAGGAGAGGTTTTCTGTTTTGTATGTACATGTTTTAGTTGACCTCAATAGATAAACGTTGTTCTTCATAAACGACCAGATAATTTTGACGAACACAAGCAATTTCACAAGCACAACTTTCCAGAGGTCTTTTCTGGTCCATACGGTCTCATCAATGTGAGCACACAGGAATTACACTGACCAATGACACGCTCTCAAACATCCACATGATATGACTCAGCCAATCACATTGTTCATTAAAATCAGGAGTGGAGGGTGCGTGTGGCTGACACAGGCAAGCGGTGAGGAAGAAAGAATTGTAAACAGGCCATGTCCTTTTAAACGAGAATAAAGAAAAAGGGTTTTAAAACTGTCTATTCATGCAAATCATTGCTTTCCAATGAAAACAACATCTTTATTTTTTTCAGGAGCAATAAAAAGGTTTGCAGCAACGGTATTTCATAAATAACACAGCAGGAACAGCTGTTAATTAGATTCAGCACCAGAAACAAATTGGAATGTTGTATGTGAGAACTAGAGCTCGGGTTCGCTGTACAAATCCTCAATCGTTACTCACATTGAGAGTAACGAGTGATGAGCTAATCGCAATTGAACCGTTACTCCTTGAATTAGTCAGATGACGTCCAACAAATGAAAAATCTAATTTGATTATTTGAAAACTATTTATAGCCCCATTGTCCCGGTCTCAGTTTTTTTGGGGGGGTCACATATTTTGTGAAACCACCAGAGAAGACAGCTAATGCATTTTGGCTTACGCGCTTTAGCAACAGCGTTTCCCCTCTGGAAATACCTGTTGCCAAAAAAAATACTTTTTTTTAGTTTAAAAAACTAAACTCCCCCCACCCCCCGATCAGAACCCGAATGGCATTCTGTTATTGGACTTTTGTGCTCCCCACGGATTGTCCATAACGAACACCATGTTCAACCATAAAGGTGTCCACACGTGCACTTGGCACCAGGACACCCTTGGTCGTAGTTCAATTATCAACTTTGCGGTCGTGTCATTGGACTTGCGGCCGCATGTCTTGGACACTCAGGTGAAGAGAGGAGCGGAGCTGTCAACTGATCACCACCAATGGTGGGGGAAGATGCCAGTCCAACCTGGGAGGCCCAAGCGTATTGTGAGGGTCTGCTGGGAACGTCTGGCAGAATCCCCTGTCAGAAGGGGTTTCAACTCCCACCTCCGGCAGAACTTCACCCACGTCTCTGGGGAGGTGGGGAACATTGAGTCCGAGTGGACCATGTTCCACGCCTCCATTGGCGGTGAGGGATGCCCTCAAGCTGAAGAAGGAGTCCTATCGGGCCTTTTTGGCCTGTGGGACTCCTGAGGCAGCTGATGGGTACCGGCTGGCCAAGCGGAATGCAGCTTTGGTGGTTGCTGAGGAAAAAACTCGGACATAGGAGGAGTTCGGTGAGGCCATGGAGAATGATTTCCGAATGGCTTCTAGGAAATTCTGGTCCACCACCCGGCAGGAGGGGGAAGCAGTGCGCCATCAACACTGTGTATAGTGGGGATGGGGCACTGCTGACCTCGACTCGGGACGTTGTGAGTCGGTGGCGAGAATACTTTGAAGACCTCCTCAATTCCACCGACACGTCTTCCTATAAGGAAGCAGAGTCTGGGGTCTCTGAGGCAGGCTCTCCTATTTCTGGGGTTGAGGTCACCGAGGTGGTTAAAAAGCTCCACGGTGGCAAGGCCCAGGGAGTCGATGAGATTCGCCCGGAGTTCCTAAAGGCTCTGGATGTTGTGGGGCTGTCCTGGTTGATATGCCTCTGCAACATCGCGTGGACATCGGGGACAGTTCCTCTGGATTGGCAGACTGGGGTGGTATACCTGAGGGTGTGTTCAAACTATACGGGGGTCACACTCCGAAACCTTCCTGGTAAGGTCTATTCAGGGGTCCTGGAGAGGAGGGTCCGTCGGGAATCTTAGATTCAGGAGGAGCAGTGTGGTTTTCGTCCTGGCTGTGGAACAGTGGACCAGTTCTACACCCACGGCAGCGTCCTCGTGGGTGCATGGGAGTTCGCCCAACCAGTCTACATGTGTTTTGTGGACTTGGAGAAGGCGTTTGACCGTGTCCCTCGGGAAGTTCTGTGGGGGGTGCTTTGGGAGTATGGGGTGCCGAACCCCCTGATACAGGCTGTTCGGTCCCAGTACGACCAGTGTCAGAGTTTGGTCCGCATCGCCGGCAGTAAGTCGGACTCATTTCAGGTGAGGGCTGGACACTGCCATTCCTGCCCTTTGTCACCGATTCTGCTCATAACTTTCATGGACAAAATTTCTAGGCGCAGCCGAGGTGTAGAGGGGGTCCGGTTTGGTGGCCTCAGTATTGCATCTCTGCTTTTTACAGATTATGTGGTTCTGTTGGCTTTATCAAGCCGTGATCTCCAACACTCACTGGAGCGGTTCGTAGCCGAGTGTGAAGCGGCTGCGATGAGAATCAGCACCTCCAAATCTGAGACCATGATCCTCAGTCAAAAAAGGGTGGAGTGCCCTCTCCAGGTCGGGGATGAGAGCCTGCCCCAAGTGGAGGAGTTCAAATATATTGGGGTCTTGTTCACGAGTGAGGGAAGAATGAAACGGGAGATCGTTAGGCGGATCGGTGCAGGGTCTGCAGTAATGCGGACTTTCTATCGCTCCATTGTGGTGAAGAAGGAGCTAAGCTGAAAGGCAAAGCTCTCAATTTACCGGTCGATCTACGTTCCTACCCTCACCTATGGTCACGAGCTGCGGGTCATGACCGAAAGAACAAGATCCTGGATACAAGCGGCCGAAATGAGTTTCCTCCGCAGGGTGTCCCGGCTCTCCCTTAGAGATAGGCTGAGAAGCTTGGTCATCCGGGAGGGGCTCAGAGTAGAGCTACTGCTCCTCCGCAGTGAGAGGAGCCAGATGAGGTGGCTCGGGCATCTGATTAGGATGCCTCCCGGACGCCTTCCTGGTGAGGTGTTCCAGGCACATCCCACCAGTAGGAGATCCCGGGGATGACCCAGGATACGCTGGAGAGGCTATGTCGCTCGGCTGGCCTGGGAACGCCTCAGGATCCCCTCGGAAGAGCTGGAGGAAGTGGCTGGGGAGGCTGCTGAGGCTGCTGCCCCCGCAACCCGACCTCAGATAAGCGCCGGAAAACGAATGAAAAAGTATAGATATTTATTCTTTCATATTAATCAAACAAATGTTTCAGATATTAAAACAATTTCAATATCTCAAAAAGACAACCCACGTAAATATTAAGCGCAGTTTCCATATGACTTTTTTTTTCTATGAAGCCAAACTCATCTGGCCCTATGTGATTTATTTTCTTCCACTTGAATCTATCAACTGGTGTTGGCACCCTTGCCAGCAATACAGTAAATGATATAATGCCACATTCACACGATGCACGAAGTAAACTTTCGACTCGTGTCACTTGTACAAATTTGATCACGAGAGTATTTTCTCACTGGTAACTTTCATGCATTATGGCTCTGACTGTGGTTTGCCGGAGTACTATATTTTGAAAATGCCTTTGTAACCTTTTCCTTGTCATATACTCCCATGCAGTTCCATTATTGGAGCCTGAAGGGCGCTTGTGTCCTCTCTCTCTCTCCCCTCCCCTCTCTGTTTTTAGCACCTGTCTCCAATCAGCCTCATCACCACCGGTATAAAAGCCTGCCTGTTCCAGGAAATCCTCACCAAAGTTTTGCAGTTACTTCCAGCGGTACCACGGCCCATTTAGCTCCAAGTAAGCCATACTATTCCTCGTTCCCTTTTTTGACTCCTGTGTTTCCTTGTTCTCAGTTTTCCCGTGTTCCTGATCCACGTCACTCCTGCCACCAAGCCAGCCGCCTGTCCTCCCCACTGCCAACCCACCCAGGACCACCTCCATAACCTTTCCTCAATAAACTGTTCATCATTTTAGATCTGCCTTCGCCTGCTCTTGGGTCCAGCTACTCTCCATACGTGACAGAATACTTTGGCCATTGTGGACACAGCAACTCCGGAGGCACTGATGAACGCACTCACTCTCCCAGGAGCCCACATAGGAAGACAAGAAAAGACTCTCCAAGAACTCATGGAATCTCTACACTCCCTCACACAACAAGTATGCCTCCTTTCCTTGACGATGCTATCCAAACTTCCACCTGTAAGTACGCCTTCCGAGCCCGCAACCTCAGAGTTGCCTGCCTCCCATACAAAGAACCTCATGTCCCGCCGCCCGAGCCCTACTTCGGGGACCTAGGTGCATGTAGCCAGTTTTTACTCAATTTCTCACTTGTTTTCAACCTTCAACCATACAGTTATCCCACCGAACAATCCAAAGTAGCTTATGTCACTAACGTCCTCCGCGGCAAAGCAGTAAAATGGTCCACTTCCTTATGGCAAAACTCCTCCCCGGTATTCCACTCATTCGATTCCTTTTCCAACGAACTCCGTAAGTGTTTGATCACCCCGTTCAGGGCAAAGAAGCCACCCGTCGTCTCCTCACGCTCACGCAGGGTGCTAAATCAGTAGCGGAATATTCCGTTCCGGTTATTGGGGGGTGAATGTGGGTGGGATGACGCGGCACATAGGCGAATTTTTTCTCACGGCCTTTCCAAGCAGGATGAGGTAGCGGTCCGGGACGAGGATCTCATCGGCCTTTCTATCGTCTGGATAACAGACTGCGAGAGCGAACACGAGAGAGGGGGTTTCGCTTGCGCAAAAACCCTCCCAGTCCGAGCACCACGCCGTCAGCTTATCACCCGCCTCCCGCACCGTCTTCCGCACTTCCGTCATTCCCCGTAGCCACCGAAGAGCCCATGCAAATTGCAAAGACACGGTTAGATCCACAGGAGCGTCAGCGTCGTGTCATCCAGCGGCTGTGTATCTACTGCGGTCAATCTGGTCAGTTTATTTCCTTGTGCCCCCTCCGACCAAGGAGGGGGCACAACTTCATAAACTTCATAACCCTGCCATAGAATGGACACGTTTAGCTATAACAGGATGGAGCCCTCACTGGCACTCACACTGCCTGCGTTCTGCAATACCACCATCTGGAAACCCACCACCATCTGCCACGCCCGTTGGCCTCTCCCAAGTCCCTGAAGAATATCATGACCTCTCCACTGTTTTCAGTAAAAACCTGGCCGTTTCTCTACCCGCCCACCGCCCATGTGACTGCGCCATAAGTCTGCTGCCGGGGGCCCCTCTTTCCTCCAGCCATCTTTTCAACCGTTCCCGACCTGAGAAAAAGGCAATGGAGGACTATAGCTATGACTCACTGGCTTCCGGAATCATTCAACCTTCCTCATCTCCAGTAGGGGCCGTTTTTGTTTGTTTGTTTGTTGTTGCAAAGAAAGACACCACTTTCCGCCCCTGTATCGACTACCGTGGACATCACCATTAAAAACAAATCACCACTCCTCCTCATTGAGCCGTCATTTAAACCCCTCTGCGATCCCCAAATATTCACCAAGTTGGACCGACGAAAGGCCTACCACCTCATCTGTACCCGAGAGGGGGATGAATGGAAGACCGCTTTCAATACTCCTCTCAGACACTTTGAGTACTTAGTCATGTCATTCAGATTAACCAACACCTCTGCAGTCTTCCAAGCCTTCATCAAGCACGTTCTCCGTGACATGTTAAACCGGTTCGTTATTGTTTACCTGGACGACATCCTCATTTTTTCCTGCTCCCCAGATGAAGACCATGTTCACGTACGTAAGTCCTCCAGTGGCTCCTTGAAAACCGTCTGTACGTCAAACCAGAAAAATGAAAATTCCACCTCTCCTTCGTACATTTCCTCGGCTACATTATTGCCAAAGGTCAATCGTAACCAGACCTCGCCAAAATCCAAGCAATCATAGACTGGCCAATTGCCACCACCCAGAAAGGGCTGCAACGTTTCCTTGGATTCGACAACTTCTACCGCTGCTTCATCTGCAATTACAGCAAGGTTGCACTTCCCATCACCAGCCTCACATCCAACAAGTCTCCCTTTCAGTGTACCGCGGCAGCATCCCAAGCCTTTGAGCAACTCAAAACTCTTTTTACCAGTGCTCCCATCCAACGCCACCCAACCCCTCCCTCTAGTTTGTGGTCTAGGTTGACGCCTCGGACACAGGGACAGGGGCTGTCCTCTTGCAGCGGGACCCCATGACCCAGAAACTCCACCCCTGTGCTTTTTTTCCCCGTTGCCTCTCCCCTCCCGAGAGGAACTACGACGTCGGCAACCGAGAGCAACTGGCCGTTGTGTGGGCCTTGGAAGAGTCGAGGCACTGGCTGGAGGGAACTGAACTTCCATTTATCATTTGGACTGACCACAAGAATCTCTCCAACGCCGTACCGCCAAACGCCTCAACCCTCGACAAGCTTGCTGGGCTCTCCTTGTACAGGTTTAATTTCAGCCTCTCCTTCCGTCCTGGATCCCGAAACAGCAAACCAGATGCCCTATCTCGAATTTTCTCACCCCCCTGCAGTCCAGAAGAACCAAAACCCATCCTTCCTTCCTCGTGCTTCGTCGGAGCAGCCACTTGGAAAATTGAACAGGTGGTTAAGGAGGCTCAAAAGACTCACCCGGATCCCAAGACCAGCCCTCCAAACCGCCTTTTCGTACCTGATTCCGAACGCTCTGCCGTTCTCCATTGGGCTCACAACTCCAAACTCACCTGTCATCCCGGCATCACCCGCACCATTCAGTTCATCCGGCAGCATTTCTGGTGCCCCAGCCTTGTTCAAGACACCTGGGAGTTCGTCCAAGCCTGCTCCGTCTGTGCCCGAGGGAAGTCTTCACACCTGCCCCCAGCTGGGCTGCTGCGTCCATTTCCTATCCCTAGCCACCCTTTGTCCCATATCGCTCTGGACTTCATTACCAGTCTACCACCTTCTAAAGGTAACCCTATCATTCTCAGTATTGTCGATCACTTTTCCAAATCTGTCCATTACCCCTCCCCAAACTGCCATTCGCCTTCGAAACTGCTAACCTCCTTGTCCAGCATGTCTTTAGACTCCACGTATTCCCATCGATATTGTCTCTGACAGAGGTCCTCAGTTCTCATCCCTGGTATGGAAGGAATTCTGCAAAGCGGTGGGCGCAGCAGCCAGCTTGTCGTCAGGATATCATCCGCAGACCAACGCTCAGACGGAGCGGGCAAACCAATCCCTAGAATCAGCCCTCCATTGTGTTGCCGTACGCAACCCCTCCTCCTGGAGTTCATTCCTCCCGTGGATTGAGTACAACCACAACTCCCTCACTAGTTCCGCTACCGGTATGTTCCCATTAATGGCTTGCTATGGTTACCAACCCCCATTATTCAAAGAACAGGAGCAGGGAGTGGCAGTCCCCGCTGTCAAGGATCATCTCCGGAGAATCCAGGCAGTGTGGAAAGACGTCCGAACGCCGTTGACCGTGTCCGCCGCACGCAATAAACAGCTCGCGGACCGTCATCGCTCCCCGACGTCCGAATACAAGGTGGGCCAATCTGTCTGGCTTTCTTCTCATGACCTCCCGCTTCAAACTGAATCCCGTAAACTCACTCCCCATTTCATTGGCCCTTTCCCAATTACCAAAATCATCAATACCCCTTCCGTCCAGTTGAAGCTTCCACAGTCCTTAAAGATTCACCCAACCTTCCACGTCTTGTTGCTCAAGCCTGTCTCCACCTGCGCCCTAAGCCCTCCGTCCGAACCACCTCCACCCCCCCCGGATTATTGACGACCATCCGGCCTTCACGGTGTCGCGCATCCTCGACGTGAGGTCTTGGGGGAGGGGGTTCCAGTACCTGGTTGAGTGGGAAGAGTACGGGCCGGAGAAGCGGTCTTGGATTTCCCGGAAGCTTATACTCGATCATACCCTTTTGGACGACTTCTACGCGGCTCACCCGGGGAAGCCTGGTAGGATGCCGGGAGGCCTCCGTTGAGAGGGCGGTGCTGTCATATACTTCCCTGCAGTACCATTATAGGAGCCTGGAGGGCGCTTTGCGTCTTTTCTCCCCCCCCCCCCCCCCCCCCCCCCCACCCCTCCCATCTCTGTTTTCAGCACCTGTTTCCAATCAGCCTCATCACCATCGGTATATAAGCCTGCCTGTTCCAGGAAATCCTCGCCAAAGTATTGCAGTTACTTCCAGCAGTACCACGGCCCATTTACCTCCAAGTAAGCCACACTATTCTTCGTTCCCTTTTTTGACTCCTGTGTTACCGTGTTCCTGATTCACATCACTTCTGCCACCAAGCCAGCCGCCTGTCCTCCCCACTGCCTCCCACCTATCCACACCACCACCTGCGAATGCACCCAGGACCACCTCCATAAACTTTCCTCAAACTGTTCATCATTATACATCTGCCTCCGCCTACTCTTGGGTCCAGTTGCTCCCCATTCCTGACTGATAGATTTCAATCACTTTCCTTTATGTTCTTAATTTCTTTGGAATGTGGCAAGATGCATTTCTTTTTTAGATTGTGCAGGATATTTTTGTTTTTCTAACAGTTACTTTTTAAGTGATTTCTTGATTGAACAAATCTGGCAGTAACCAGGCATGGCTGTGGCCAGTGAAAATGAACTCATCTTTACAAAACTGGGACCATTTTCAATTATGATTTAACAAGGGCAGGCAATTACCTTTTCACATCGGCCCAGAATTCCCCTTCAATAAATAAAATTATCATTATAGAAACTGCCTTTTGTATTTAATTTGGTTGTCTATGAAGATATTAAAATTGCCTTGATGATATAAAACCTTTGAGTGTGACAAATAGCCCAAAAAAAAATATCAGAACTCAGGAATGGGGCAAATATGTTTTCACGTCCCTGTTCTTCATTATCATCATCTTCTAGCAGACTTACTGTGCTGGTTCAACACAGTATCACAATGTGATCATATTTCATCAGCTGAATTTTAATACACTATGTAATGAGAGCTTAGTGGGATTTTAATGAGATGCAGATGAGCTAGCTGACCCTCTTTTAAGGTACATCTCTTCAGTTACGGATGTGTGTGAGGGGGAATTAAGGTAGAAACATTGCACCGATGTGATTGTAGAGGATAAGCACAGTCATATTTCTAAAGAAAATGAAAAATCATCACATTCACTGCACTCTGACTATGCGCGACACATGAGGGAAGATACAGTGTCTTTCCCCTTCATAATCGTAACTTTAGTTTGGCACTTAGATTTTTTTGTACGACAGTTATCTGACTGATCTTTTCCTTTTCTTTTTTATTTTTTTCATTTTATTTTTTACATCAGGCTGACGGTAACAAAGTACACAGAATATTTCTTTAACTTGGCAAATACAGTTCACCAAGTACACTAAAGCTGGAGATTGATCATTATCATAACAGAAATACAGATACTAACTTAGAGCATAAGAACATTAACCCAAACACTCACTCACTAATTAACTCCGGACATCATATCCTTATATCAATATTGTGAAACCCCTTCTCCAAAACGATTGGTAAAAAAACATTATAATTCTCCTTAAGGGAAGAGTTTTGGTTGAGCTGTTGGATTATACGACATTGATTTTTCACAGGGCTGCCTAATAAATTAGGAAGATAGGCATCTAGAACTATATGCGCATAGTTTTTCCATTGTTGTTTATTTACAGAAAATTATGCATGTGTGCAGAAAATCTGTTAGAAAATTACATTAACCAAATAGGCCATTGACTTACACCACTGTAACGAAGTGTATCTTGTTTAGTATTATGTAAATAGATAAAAATGTGTACATTAATCACACATCCTATCCACTTCAATGTACAGTAGGTACAGACAGAATTTGTCACTGCGTGGTACCCAGGAAACCTGCAAAAATGGTGTGTAACGGGCAAAGATCTAAACTGGGGTGGGCAGTGAGTGGTAATAAAATAATTGTTTTTGTAATAAAACACCTTAAGTTATCATAAAATGAATCACTCATATCAAGGCAAAATGACTTGTTATTGTGAAAGTCTGATGCTGCCTGTGCCCAGTGGCCCTTAAACTCTCATCACTGATCAGACAGCCCAGTACTGCTGCATGGTACATAATAATCATCCATCCATTTTCTGAGTCGCTTATCCTCCCAAGGGTCGCGGGAGTGCTGGAGCCCATCCAGCTATCTTTGGGCGGGAGGCGGGGTACACCCTGAACTGGTTGCCAGCCAATCGCAGGGCACATAGAAACAAACGACCATTTGTACTCACATTCACACTTACGGGCAATTTAGTCTTCAATCAACCTACCATGCATGTTTTTGGGATGTGGGAGGAAACCGGAATGACCCGGGGAAAACCCACGCAGGCACGGGGAGAACATGCAAACTCCACACAGGCGGGGCCGGGGATTGAATTCCGGTCCACAGAAATGTGAGGCAGACGCTCTAACCAGTCGACCACCGTGCCGCCCACATAATAATCAATACTATAAAATATCCCTTACCCGTAGGGAGTTTGATCTTCTAAAGCTCGTTATTGGGGACAAAATCAGATGTTTGGGATACGTTTGTTGGCATCTAAAACAGAGTTAATTACATTCTCCGTCACTGTCATCTTTTTCTATAAATAGTATGCCATATAAAGTGCGGAGAAAACATTGCTAGTAATGCTACATTTACACTATGTTCCTGGCGGCCATAGCAGTCCAGTTTAGCAATTTTTTTCTTCCAAATTTAAGTCTTCCAAGTCTTCTTACAGTCTATCACAGCTTCTGTTACAGGCTGTGGGGGGGTCTGAGCTGCTGAGTCATGGAGGCTGAAAGGCGCATTATATTTCGGTCTGCGGTTTACCACTAATGCCAGCATGTTTCCTCCCACTTTCATGTTCGTCATGTTCCGTCAAGGATGAAAGGTTGTCTCCGGGAAGCTTTGGAGCACATTTGGTGCCCCGGCAGAGTCGAATGAAGATCCCTGCCTTGCCCTCATCCAGAGTGAGCATCAGCGGGGATGCGGGTGCATGTACTCTACTGCCTCCCAATAGATGTTTAACATTAGTTTTCCGTCAACAACTAATTCACTCATCCAACTCTCGTACCAAAACACGCAAATCCCCCCCATATACAATGCAAAGTGAGCTCGTTAGAGGGTCTCTCTCTCTCTCTCTCTCAGGCACACATTCAGCATTAAGGGCTCTATTTTCATCAACTGCACATCTGCAATAGAGTGCAAAAACTGCTGTATCTTGATTTTCATGTAAGCGCGAGGCTTGCTGCACGTTTGCCAATTTGGCAGACCGTTCTTGCCAATGAGCGTGTGCACTTTGACGTCTGCTTGGCACATGTAACAATTTGGTGGCTGAAAGTCAGTCTAAACTTATGCCTGCTCAGACCACGTCTAACTTTTGGTGCACATGGTCTAACACAAATTTGGTAAATTTGATTGAGATCTGTGATCTCCTCCCTAGCCAACTTTTCATTATATCCCCATGGAGGTCTGCTTGCAGTTCCGTTTAAACGTACTTTTCACACTTCAACCACCTGGACTCGGGAAAATGTGTTTAAGTCAGTCAGTGCACCACTCACGTGCAGTAATTTAGGGAATGAGAGGAGCTGCTTCGATTGAACAGGATTGAAGTTGGCTGTAATCTCAGAGAAACATTAATTAAAAATGTAAAAGTGTAGAAAAGTGTTAACCATTTTAAAACATAAAACTATAAAACATTAAACTAAACAAAATAATGTATGTGTATGGTGATGTAATGCAGTCTTACTCCTTTCTATGTGAGTGCGCTTTATATGGGGTGCTGTTTGTAAAGCGGCTCCCTCTGAAAATAACTGCAACATTTTGTCACATTTAGTTTCAAACAGTGAAACGGGTGTGAATTTTCGAGAGTCACTCTTCTGCACATTTAGAACTATATTTGTCAACTCTATTGTTAAATCGAAATATTAAATTTTGCAACTAAATCATAACTGTAAATGTAAATTTAAATATAAATCTTAAATCTAAATGTTAATTATATCTAAATATAAAACTTAAATCTAAATGTTAAATATATATATATAAATGTTAAAATATTAAATATATATCTAAATGTCCATCCATTTTCAACACCGCTTATCCTTAGGGTCACAGGGCACTGGAGCCTATCCCAGCTGACTTTGGGCAAAAGGCGGATTACACCCTGAACTGGTCGCCAGTCAGTCACAGGGCACATATAGACACAGACAACCATTCACACCATCACTGAGTGGGAACTGAACCCACGCTGCCCGCACCAAAGTCAGGTGAGTGTACCACTACACCATCAGTCACCTATATCTAAATGTGAAATGCTAATTCTAAATGGTAAATATATATGTAAATGAACAGTCGAATGTAAATGTTCAATTTTTAGCTAAATGTTAAATGCTAAATATAAATGTTAAATGTTAAATCTAAATGGGAAATACATATCAAAATGTTAAATCTATATCGAAATGTGAAGTACATTTCTAAATGTTAGCTGTTATATCTAAATGTTAAATCTATTACTAAATGTTAAATGTATATCTAAATGCTGAATGCAAATGTTTAATATATAGATAAATGTTATTTATATATCCATCCATCCATTTTCTGAGCCGCTTCTCCTCACTAGGGTCGCTGGCGTGCTGGAGCCTATCCCAGCTCTCATTGGGCAGGAGGCGGGGTACACACTGATCTGGTTGCCAGCCAATCGCAGGGCACATAGAAACAAACAACCATTTGATTGAAACCCACTCCTCAGGACTGTGAGGCAGACGCTCTAACCAGTCGGCCACCGTGATGCATGGCGGCACGGTGGCCGACTGGTTAGAGCGTCAGCCTCACAGTTCTGAGGACCCGGGTTCAATCCCCGGCCCCGCCTGTGTGGAGTTTGCATGTTCTCCCCGTGCCTGCGTGGGTTTTCTCCGGGTACTCCGGTTTCCTCCCACATGCATGAATTGGAGACTCTAAATTGCCCGTAGGCATGACTGTGAGTGCGAATGGTTGTTTGTTCCTATGTGCCCTGCGATTGGCTGGCAACCAGTTCAGGGTGTACCCCGCCTCCTGCCCGATGACAGCTGGGATAGGCTCCAGCACGCCCGCGACCCTAGTGAGGAGAAGTGGCTCAGAAAATGGATGGATGGATATATATATATATATGTTTATTCTATATCTAAATGTTAAATATATATATATAAATGTTAAAGCTAAATGTTTCGGTTGGAACTAAATATTTAGCTAAAGTGCAAATCCAAACTGCCGACACATCACCTTTTCTTTGTTAAAAGAAAAGGTAATGTGACACATTGGTAAACATGAACCTCTCCCAGCTTTTCTGGAACGTGTTGCAGCCATAAAATTCTAAGTTAATGATTATTTTCTAAAAACAATAAAGTTTATTAGTTTGAACATTAAATATCTTGTCTTTGTAGTGTATTCAATTAAATATAGGTTGAACATGATTTGCAAGTTATTGTATTCTGTTTTTATTTGTTTAACACAACGTCCCAACTTCATTGGAATTGGGGTTGTAGTAAAGGTAATTATCCTCAAATATTTGATATGTCTCTGTCTCTTCTTTAATGCCACACATAGTTATATACCATTTTTGTAAATTGTTTTGCAAGGTGATGGTGTTATTAAGCGGTGGATTAGGTCACTGAAGACCCAGGATTGAAACACACTGCCCACCACTGCAATTAAACCTTAACATGTGTGATTATTGTGCAGGGTGAATGGTTCTGTGGTGTAAAAAACAGTAAACATAAGAAAATTAATTCAATTAACAAAAGATCATGGAGCGGCATCAAATTTATTTGTCAAAATTATTAGTAACATGCTATTTTCTGTATCAAGATTGGACTGCTGGGACTCAGCATTTGTATTGAAGCATTTGACTCAACTTAGTGAAGAAACTAAAAAAAACTCCTACAACATTTTTATTCTGGATTTGAATTTTTTTTTTCTTCATATTTGTTGCAGGCCTCCACATTTCATGGAAATCAGTCATGTAGTTTTTGTGAAATCTTTCACATACCAAAAACACCAACTAAGAAATGGTAATCAAAAATCCCATTACCTTTGCACAAGTCATAATTAAAATGTAGGGCATGCATGCCAGAGATTCCGTAATGATAACCATAACCCTAAAATGTCACTCATCCAGGTCATGTTAATGACGAGTTGAATGGGGATGTGTTTGGAGACTCTTTATTCTTTGTAGCTATAGGCACAATGTCCGAATTTCAGTTATTTTTCTCTCTCTCTTGAGAAGAGCTTGTACGGGTCCAATTTGTAAAAGTGAGTTGATTGTGTAGGAATTCATAAAATAACACTGTTTTGTCAGCATTGTAATACCGACAGGATCATCATCTGACCATCTAAGACGAATAAGTAGAGGGGGTCTCCTGCCTGCTTTTTCGAGGGCTGCATATCCTCAGCCATAGTTTCTGTGCTCATGGAGGGGGAAAAAATCATCAGCAGTCATCGTTTTCCTGAGATGCTGAATGGCTTTTACCACTGCTTTTGCATTTTGACATAAAGCATCACAGCAAGGTATGAAGTGCACAGTCGCTGATAAAATAACCTCCAGTTATTTAATCATCAGACTATCATTATCCCCAACCTCAGCCCACACTCAATGACACCCTCAGAACTATACTGCTTTTGCAAAGCTGGCAGCATTCCAAAAGATGACACTCACCTCTCATTGCCTCCTCTTTCCACTGTCATCAGTAAGGTGCTAAAGAGCTGTTAAAGCCTGCACATCCACATGGAAAAACAAGCTCTTACACAGGAGGCATCACTAAGTAAGATAGTTAACATTCCCCCACCACATATACGCACACCTACACACAGAAACCTACACAAACACACACACGCACAATTGGGAGATTAAAGATGTGTGCTCATTTTCTACAGATCACCAGACAACGCATTTCTTTGGTGGCAGACCACATAATGGGAGAAAAATAAAGTCCTGTTCTCCATCATAATTGCTTATTATTATAATTATCATCAGTATCATTAAGAAGGAGACTACTAATTGTATCATTATTTTTGTGTGCATTTTTCTCTCATACCTTCCACCCTATCGCCCCATCCTTAAACTTTACTTTCAACAGTTCCAAACATAGCACCTTTCAAACTAAAAAAGCATCACTAAGTGGGGGGAACATGGAATAAAAAACAAATAAGGTATAAAATGGTTTTCAGAAACAGATAAAAGCTAAACTTAAACGGTTGGTCCTGAGCCTCCTTTTAAAAAGGTAGCCAGCCATTAGAATACCAGGAACAACTCACCTGAGGGACATTTACACCAACCAACCCAGGAACTTTGAGTTCCTGGTAGCCAAAGGTTCCTGTGGCCCATGTGGTTTGTGTTTCTATCGCACTTATTAATTCAGGGGAAAACAAAGCAAAGCAAAGCAAATTTATTTATATGGCGCCTTTCATACACAAGGTAACGCAATGTGCTTTACATGATTAAAAGCATTTAAAAACAAAGAAAAAAACAGCTTACAAACACAACTACAGCAAACAGAGTGCATGTATTGTTGAAGTTCTTACTGATGATTTCAGAAAAGTGTTGCTGTCTAGCCCTGACTAACTCTTGGTTAAAATTTCCTACACTTTGATTTAGAGGTCTTTACCATCATTGTGCTCCACCACTGTGTTCTAGGTCACCTCAAGATTGTCTTGGTTTTACTAGGAGCGACAGCATTCATGACATTTGAGATTTTCCAGGTGAAATTATCCAAAAGATCATCAACTGTCTCAGCAGTCACAATTCGTGGCACAGCTATAGTCTCCATAAACTTAGTGGCAGTACTCTCATTTATGTACCTTTTCTTAATAGACATAGAGGTTGTCTGAAATTTTGGAAGAATCTGTAATTCAAAGAATACACAAAAATGGTCAGAAATAGCCATATCCTTAATGTCAATTGATAGAGTTTCAACATCCTTTGAGATGACCAGGTCTAACATGTGACCTTGAGTGTGGGTTGGACTCTTAATATGTTTAGAGAGGTCAAATGTGTCTCGTATAGCAGAGTTCTTTAGATTTTTTTTCCATGTTATTGTCAACATGAATGTTAAAGTCTCCGGTTATAACAAAGTAGTTGTAGTCAGTACAAATAACTGACAGCAGTTCTGAAAAATCCTCCATAAATTTTCTATTGTATCTTGGAGGTCTATAAATTATTAAAATAATAACTTTTGGGTCACCTTTAACTGAAAAACAGAGATATTCAAAAGAGCTAAAGTCACCCAGTATAATTTCTTTACACTGAAATAATGACTTAAAAATACAGTAACAGCAATACCGCCACCTTTTTCCCCTATTCAACACTTGTTGATAAAATTAACATTTGCTGGTGTTGCCTCATTTAAAATGGTATTACAGCTACTTTCTGTTAGCCCCATTTCATTTAGTAGCAAACATTCCAGATTATAGTTTGTAATGATGTCATTAATCAACATTTATTTATTACCCAGTGACCTGATATTGAAAAGAGCTAGTCTCGCAGAGATAACTGGAGACAATGATTTGATAGATACACATTTTATCCTCACTAAGTTTTTACTTCTACTTTTTTTCTGCCGTATTTCTTTGACCAACTTTCTGTCCCTTGCAATTACAGGGATGAAAAATGCCTGATCTCCATAAGGGTCTCACTTATTCTGGAAAAGACCCTGCAGATATCAGTGAGATTTGCAGATAAGATTGTTCGAGGATGGAGGAGTGGCCCTTCCCATCTTACCGGACGGTGGTTTCAGGCGAGGGGGGTTGGGAGGAAGATCTTGGCGTAGTGTGCGCTGGATTCCAATATTGACAATAGCCTTCATCCTGTCCGTCACAGCTAACAGGGCATTTAGGCTAGTAGAGAGTAAGTTTTGCATTGGGCTTTGCTCCAATGGGGCAGGGAGGGGTTTGCGAGATTCAAAGTGCTGCCTCATCTCATTCCTCATTCGTTCCTCCGATGGATGTTTGGATGACTGTGATGAATCCATCTGCGCCTTGTGTCACCTTATCTCTTGTTCCTCCGATTGTTTGGGAAGAACTGTATCTTTTTGTCCTTTAGCTGTGTCAACAAGGCCAATGTTTTCCTTTTGGTCCGTTGAATGACGTACACAGTAAAAAATGTTGGCAGCCAATAACTTAACCCCTTGTCTATTTAGACAGAAACCGTCTGCCTTGTAAAGATGTCTGCGCTCCCAAAAAAACGCAGAAATTGTCAATGAAACTCACGGATAGTGCAGTACACACTTCTTTGATCCACTTATTTAATTGACTGAGCCTACTGAAACATTCATCTCCAAATCGTACCATTGAGAGAGGTCCACATTATGAAAACCTCAGCATCCAAACATTGCACTTTTGTGAGGAGATCAATGAAATCTCGCTTCAGTACCTCTGATTGCTGCTTGACAACATCCAGAGCCCCTGTGTGTATAATCACAGATTTCACAGTTAGGTACTCATTCGTGTTCTCCAGGATTTTAGCAGACACCATGTCATTGGTAAAACACAGTACTTTGGTGTTCTCACTGCAAAACCGTTTCACATCCTTGACAGACACATCACCAACTATTAAGGTTCGGGGTGCCATTTGTTCCTTGTCTATCACGGCCGCTCACTCGGGGGTTGTAGAAGCACGCAACGCAGGCCAGCCGGATTCCTCGGTAATCTGCTGGTGTTGTGTTCTCCCTTTTAAATGTTGTCTCATATCTTTGGGCTTTGCTCCCAGTAAATTCCAGGGAGAACTGCTGGATGAGCCATTAGCATTTCCACAGTCCACATCCGTTCTCTTTGTTGAGCTAAGTGGCTGTCTGTTAGCACACTTCTGCTCACCATTTTGAGACATCGGTAGAGTGATTTCAATCCCCAACTGTCCATTTACATCCACAAACAATTCAAGATGGTGGATTTTCATTTCCAGGACCAACATTCTCTGTAGCAGTCTGTGATAGTCCTCAGTATAATAGAGAGGCATCTTGTTGCTGGTCTCGTTGCCAATAGCAGGCCTGTGATAATTAGCAGGCCACGCTCACGCGGCTAAAATATCCAGGAGTCGCTTCTTCCAGTTTCTTTGGAAAAAAAACAAACTTATCAGCAAGAAAAATTCAATCCGAGGTGAAGCAAGCAGAACGAGAAGAAAAGCGTCTGAACCGTACGAGAGTCAGTTAGCTTAAGCAAATAAGGCTGATGTTGCTCAATACTGACACTAATCCTATCATATTTAAAGAAATTAAAATGATGGTATTTCAAGCTTTTAAGTTAATGTCCTATTTTATACCTTAATCTAAATTTCAGCCTCAAAGCTTTTCACAAACCTGTGAAGCTAGGTTCACCTTTGCATGACATTTACATCAGTCCAACTTCCTGCTTGCTCCCCTAACGTTATTTGGTATGATTATATCCCTGTGACACTGATTTCATTTGAGAGGTGTTGCTTGAGGATTGGTGGTGATTCTATTTGAATTGATGACGTCATTGCGCATTTCACGCAGCGTATGCATCTCATAGGGCAGCCGGCATTCACACAACGACTGGTATTATCTAGTATAAGTGTATACATATATATAGTGCTATTAATATGGTAAGACACACTAACTATTCTGAGTAAAGGATTTTTTATACTCGCGCGGACGGTGACCGTGCTGACGTCACTGCGGCTGTCCTTTATAGCCTTTATACCCGATCGCAACCCACGCGCGCTGTTTTGAAAGTATGCTACAGTTCTCCTCCAAGTCGGGGGTGTCGCTACGGCTGGTATTGGATAGGAGACCACAGGGTGGAGTTTCCTCTGCATTTTTTTTTTGCCATTTCCGGTAGCCGTTTTTACTTTCCTTTTAGTAACAAGGAACAAAGCAACAACAATGGCGACCACGACAGAACAAATGGACCAAGATGACCAGATGATACGTTTAATCATGCTTCAAAATTGATCGAGAAGGCGGCGACATAGATGGTATGTAGAATCAATGAGCACGCTGGTACATCATCACAGCATGTGACTAAAACGGACCAATCACGAGAGATGATCTCTGCGGCGTTCGACGTGCAGCTATTTTTGTCGGGTGCGCAGACGTGCTGCGTGGGGCAATTCGTCGGTCACGTAATGCAATGCGGGCTTTGTCGGCCGCGCGACCGTGGGAGTCCTAAACAGGCCTTAAGGGTGTCAGATAGCCACCAAGAGCAGCAGTAAACACGACTAAAAATGAAACCTTTTTAACTATAAACGACTTGAGAAGACACCACTTTAAAAGAGAATAGCCGCTCACATACCTTTTATGGACCTTTTATTCACCATGTGCTATGATGTAATGTAATAAACTTGTTACTGTATTACATTGTACAGTTTGTGTATGTATTTGCTTCTACTTTGCTTTGTTTTACTCTGCTGTGTGCAGTCAGGGTGGGATTACAAATACCTGATGTGGATAAGGTTCAGTAAATAAATAAATAATACATGACTTCATGGACATCTCTTAGTCAGTTTTTAAATTCAGCAGTGTGAAGTATTTGATATCTGTGTATCTGTTAGCCTGAAAAAAAAACAGACTGTACATTCCAAATATGTATTTGTGATCAGAGTTTTTTTTTTTTTTTTTTTCCCCCTCGCAACTGACTGGAGTGTCACCGCCGGCCAGCCATTTTACTTCAAGCCTTGCGTAACACTGCATAATGGCGGCTCCATGAATGAAAAAGTAAATGCCTACAGAGTTCTGTCAACCAATCAACATTCGTCAGCACAGCCCGCCCCCTCAAGAGTTCACGGTAGCTCTCGGAAGACCCTACCTGCCAGGGGGAACCTTCCATATCCTGATAGTTTTTTTTTCCTGGTGGGGACACAGCAACCACGGTAGCTAGGGAAGTTCCTGCAAAGGTTCCTGCGGTGGGAAAGCCCCGATAGGACGCACTAAAAAATCTGTAATACCTAAAAGTAAATAATCACACTATCACCATTATATAATAATATGGAAATTCTCCCAAATGTCAATAACTGTACAGTATATTCTTTAAGTGTCTTTTAGATAATTATGTGCTTCTGTTTTATCTCAATGCTGCAAATTATGAGATGCCTCACTGATAAGAATTGTTCCTGTGACAGTAACAATGAAGTTCTTTTGTATTCTATTCTGTTTGGGATATTTGATTTTTTTGTGTATTTACAAATGTTTGGTTATGTGTTTTATGATGACTGTTTTTGGTGTTATTTATTCCCCGACATTTGGCCATAAAGTCAGTTTGTCAAAATATGTTCCTTTTAGACAAATATTTATAGAGTAGATCAAGATGAAATATAGAAATGCCACGTGGTAGGAAACATTATAAACAATTTTAAAATACCAGTCACCTTTAGAATCTGCATAAACAGACAAATTTGAATAAAAATCCAATTTATGATAGTAACATTTATTTGACACAAGATGGCATCTTGAAAATGTAAACAATTGTTGAGTCTGCCGACGACACAGACAGCAGGAGGTAAGGGGTGTTGATGTGTCATCCCAATTCCTTGGGCCATTTACCTCTTCATCTTGGCCCTCCAAACGAAGGGCTAAGGGGAACTGGCAATAAGGGAAAGGGCTAAGGGGTAGATATGGGTTTGGCCCTAAGTGTCTTATCCATACACTTGGGCAGAGATACGAACTGGTGACCCTCCATTTTCAGGGCGTACGCTTACCCTCTGTGCCATGCCACCCCAAGCTTTGCATTGTGCATACAAACTGAAATTTTAAGGGTTGAAAAAAAAAAAAAATTTTTGATTTTATACTAATGACAAGAAATGATATTTAAAAATATTGTGGTGCAAAATAAAAAGAAAATAAACAACAAAAACTTGAAAATTACAATCTGTACGTAGCCAAAAATGGCAACAAACAAGCTGAAAGAGTTGTGCAATCAAACAAAAGGCCTGAGAGTCAATTTCATGTATACAAATAGTTGGGTCTATGGAGTGCCTGCCTACCCATCAAGTGTGAAATTACACATCCAAGTAAATTGTTTAGTTGCCTGGTATTTGTGTATTTTGGCTCCTTGGCATGGTGGCTACATCGACTTGATGAATGCACAGATTAATGTAATCTAAGTATAGTTATATAAAAAAGATATAAAAGCAACATACATAATATAAAAGCTCCTTATAAACGGCCCTTGGGTAATGGCTTAAAGGCAAGGCTGTTTGTAATTTAGGCGTTATGTCTCTGCACTACATACTCAAAGAAGGAATTGCTGCTTTCATAAATTAAAATGGTTTCATTGCCTTAAAGCAAAGGACACTTGTTTTTTTCCACGCATTGGATTTTGGTTCTGCTCGTAGAAGGAGATGGCGACCAAGATCGTTCGTCTCTTTTTACTTGATTTGAATAAGATCTAACTCCATAACATATATATCCTATGTGTACCAGTGGTTCTCAACTGGTCTGGCTTTGGGACACCCCATCACTCCTCACAGACAAGCCATGACCCAAATTTATTTAACTCAGTCACTGCCAGCCCTCACAGTTAAAATTGATATTTGACTTATATAGCCATCAATGACAGTGAGTTTTAATGAAAAAATATTTCAGTTTGTACCTGACATACTGTATTACAAAATAGTGTGGCAATAGACACAAATTCAATTTTAATAAAAGAATGAAGAAGACCCCAAGATATTTGAACTCCTCCACTTGGGGAAGGATCTCATCCCCAACCTGGAGAGGGCACTCCATGCTTTTCTGACTTAGGACCACAGTCTCAGATTTAGAGGTGCTGATTCTCATCCCAACCGCTTCACACTCGGCTGCGAACCACTCCAGCGAGAGTTGGAGATCACGGCCTGATGAAGCCAACAGAACCACATCATCTGCAAAAAGCAGAGATGCAATACAGAGGCCACCAAACAAGACCCTCTCTACGCCTCGGCTGCGACTAGAAATTCTGTCCATTAAAGTTAGGAACTGCTGTGGTGAAGAAGGAGCTAAGCCGAAAGTCGAAGCTCTCTATTTACCGGTCGATCTACGTTCCTACCCTCACCTATGGTCACGAGCTGTGGGTCGTGACCGAATAAACAAGATCCCGGATACAAGCGGCCGAAATGAGTTTCCTCCGCAGGGTGTCCCGGCTCTCCCGTAGAGATAGGGTGAGAAGCTCGGTCATCCGGGAGGGGCTCAGAGTAGTAGCTGCTCCTCCGCATTGAGAGGAGCCAGATGAGGTGGCTCGGGCATCTGTTTAGGATGCCTCCTGGACGCTTCCCTGGTGAGGTGTTCCAGGCTCGACCAGGAGACCCCGGGGACGACCCAGGATACGCTGGAGAGACTACGTCTCTCGGCTTGCCTGGGAACGCCTCGGGATCCCCTCGGAAGAGGTAGAGGAAGTGGCTGGGGAGAGGGAAGTCTGGGCTTCCCTGCTGAGGTTGCTGCCCCTGTGACCCGACCTCGGATAAGCGGAAGACAATGGATGGATGGATATAAGAGTGTGATGTATAGAGAAAATGATTCCCTTTACCACGCAAGTGGCTGCGTTTCAAAATCAAAATCAAAAAGATAATCTTGGGGACACAGCAATGTACATACTGGAACATTTGTCTAGACATTTGTCTAGAATGACCACTTGCCTTAATGCGGGCTGTAGTCTGTTGTTTGGTCACTACCTGCTGTTTAGGAGTGTGCATAACTGGCATTCCAATCCCTTCAAAATAAAAGCATGGTAATTTTCTGAACTTGACCCCCCCCACCCCCCCGCCTAGTCCGGCGGCCTATTGAAAACGGGTCGTCGAGCCACCAGTTTAAAATCACTGCTGTAAAACAGGGATCGTCTCCAGGTTCTTTTTCATCCACTCCATTTGAGCAATAGTTTCCTGCTCCTTCTTCAGCACATTGGCCATCATTGACCAACTTATTTTCCACCAAGGAGGAATGCTGTAATACTAACCTTCCTAGTAATAACCTAATGTTGAACTGCAGTTTTTCCACAACAATTCGAAGTCACATGACATTAATCGCTGTTGATGTTTCACTTTCATATTAAGAAATTTGTCTTAAAAGTTTGGTCAGTTATTAATTCACATTCAAAAGGGACAGTAGTTGCACCACTGTCGGTTTCCATTTTTTTGTGATTTCCATTTTTTGATGGGAATTTGTATTTGTGTTGTGGCAATTTAAAGTTGTGCTTTCCTGTTTGTGTTTATCCTCTCACTTTCTTGTTCTCATTTTTACATTTGTGTTCTCGTTTTTGTATTTTCATTTAGCTCTCTCAGCCGCCGTATTCAGTGTTGTTAGATGTGTCATGAATGGCCTTAGGCTAGTGAATGGACCACCACGCAGAAGGTAAAGTTTGAAACAGTTTGAACAAGTTATATTCAATCATAAACTCTTAACTAGAACTAAGCAGGCAACAAACACCAACAACTATTTGTTGTCACGGAAAAACTACCTCTACACTTCAAAACAAAACCTCACCGATTGTGGAAGTAATCTAAAGTAAAACAGAAAACAACTAAGGCAAAAGTGCCACCGGAAGAGTCCAGAATCCTAATAAAAAGGGCTGGACGAAGCTGGAGGAACTTACCAAAAAGTGGAAAAACAAAAATCTATCAATACAAAAAAATGGCAAACTCAAAATCACAGAAGTACTGTTACACAAAATAAATTACTTCTGGTAAAATAACAACAAACATACTTTAATACCTTAAATACACCCGAGAGCTAATTGCCAGCCCCACACTAATCACCCCACAGTCTACCAAAACACAGTACATGACAAGATAGTGAGCAAATGGCTGAAAAACTGAACCCGGCAAATCTCTCTAGGGCCTTCACCTTCAAATGCATGGCTTCCACCTCTACTCCATGTTACTTAACTCAATTTGAAAGGCTAAAAGTAAATTCTGAGGCAGTCAGGCCAATTCTGACAGGGAAATCTGAGTGGGGTAGAAATATCAGCAAGGTCGCAGACTTAAATTAGAAGCCAACTCATCAGGGACACCTTTTAAAGTACCTTGTGTAATTCTTTTTTTTTTATGAACTAAGCTGTATGGAAAATTAATGGCTATGACTTGGACAACAAAGAAATTGCATTCATCCATTCATTTTCTGAACCACTTATCCTCACTAGGGTTGCGCATGTGCTGGGACCTATCTCAGCTACTTTGGGCAAGAGACGGGGTACACCCTTAACTGGTGGCCAGCCAATTGCAGGGCAGCAAAGAAATTCTCCATCCATCCATCCATCCATCCATTTTCTCTACCGTTTTTCCTCACTAGGGTCGCGGGCGTGCTGTAGCCTATTCCAGCTAACTTCGGGCAACCCTAAACTGGTCGCCAGCCAATCGCAGGGCACATAGAAACAAACAACCATTCGCACTCACATTCACACCGACGGGCAATTTAGAGTCTTCAATCAATCTACCATGCATGTTTTTGGGAAGTGGGAGGAAACCGGAGTACCGGTGATTTGAACCCCGGCCCTCAAAACTGTGAGGCAGATGTGCTAATTAAAATTTATTTTAAAAAAGAGGCACACAAACTTAGTTCCATCCATTTTCTATCCTGGAGTCTAGAGTTGCAGGGTGCTCGAGCTGATCCCATCTAACTTCCAGCGACACGTGGACTACACCCAGAGTGAGAACCCACACCGCCTGCATCGAAGTCTGTTGAGTGTTCCACTGCACCATCCCGAGCACATTTAATAACCAATGACCATTGTGCAAAGGGCGCCAAGACTTCAAGAAGTGTATGCAAGTTTAAAGTGACTAGTCACGCGATAATCTGGGACACTGTTACAGTCAGTGTGCAAGTGGTGCAGATGCTACTCTGGCATGAGTGGCCAGTATTGGTCAACAACAGGTAGGCAAATAGTGCAGCATTGCGTGACTACTACAGTGAGTGCACGAGTAATGTATAATTGGCCCGACAGAAATGTGACAACAAACTGGAGACAAAAAAAAGAAAATGGCAGCATGTTGCAATGGAATTGTAGGTTAGCTGTTTAAGAAGTTGATGGCAAGAGGGAAGAAGCTGTTGGAATGTCTGCTAGTTTTAGTTTGCATTGATCGGTAGCGCCTACCTGAGGGAAGGAGCTGGAAGAGCTGGTGACCCGGATGTGGTGGGTCCGAGAGGATTTTGCATGCTCTTGTCTTAGTTCTGGCAGCGTGCAGGTCCTCAAGGGTGGGTAGGGGCGTACCGACAATCTTTTCAGCGGTTTTGATTGTCCGTTGCAGTCTGAGTTTTCCTTTTTTGTAGCAGCACCAAACCAGACTGTGATGGAAGAACACTGATTCGATGACCACTGTGTAGAACTGCCTCAGCAGCTCCTGTGGCAGGCCGTGTTTCCTCAAAAGCCGCAGGAAGTACATCCTCTGCTGGGCCTTTTTGAGGACGGAGTTGATGTTAATCGTCCACTTCAGGTCCTGAGAGACTGTAATTCCCAGGAACTTGAAGTTCTCGACGGTTGACACAAGGCAGCTGGACAGCGTGAGGGGCAGCTGTGGCGAAGGATGCCTCCTGAAGTCCACGATCATCTCTACAGTCTTGAGCGTGCTAAGCTCCAGGTTGTGTCGGCTGCACCACAGCTCCAGCCGCTCCACTTCCTGTCGATATGCGAACTCGTCACCGTCTTTGATGAGGCCAATGACAGTGGTGTAATCTGCAAACTTCAGGAGTTTGACAGCCGGTGCCCTGAGGTGCAGTCATTCGTGTAGAGAGAGAAGAGCAGCAGAGAGAGGACACAACCTTGGGATGCCCCAGTGCTGATGCTGCGTGTGGATGAGGTGGCCTCTCCCAGCCTCACCTGCTGTGTCCTGCCCGTCAGAAAGCTGCAAATCCACTGGCAGACGCCAGGCGAGACGCTGAGTTGGAGAAGCTTGGAGGAAAGGAGTTCAGGGATGATTGGTTGAACGTTGTGCTGAAGTCCACTAACAGGATCCTCGCGTAGGTCCCTGCGCTGTTGAGGTGTTCTAGGATGAAGTGCAGTCCCATGTTGACTGCATCATCCACGGACCTGTATGCTCGGTAGGCAAACTGCAGGGGGTCTAGCAGGGGACCTGTGACGCTCTTGAGATGGTCCAGCACGAGACGTTCGAAGTATGAAAGTGTCCTTTTCAAATCTGGAGTAGAAGGTATTCAAATCATTGGCTAGTGTACTATTGTTCTCAGCTTGGGGTGATCGTCGCTTGTAATTGGTCAGCGATTGGAATGCATGCCAGACTGATTTAGAGTCATTAGCGCTAAACTGTTTTTCCAACTTTGCTGCATAGTTCCTCTTTGCAATGTTAATTTCTTTAGTCAGCTGGTTTCTAGCTCGATTATACAGGGCCCTGTCCCCGCTTTGATATGCGTCCTCCTTAGCTTGGCGAAGTTGCTTAAGTTTGGCATTGAACCACGGCATGCTGTGACTCGAGTAAAAGAGTAAGAAAGTATGAAGTAAAAAACTGCTCAAGTACTGATTAAATGATGGGTAACTTAAATCAGCATGAACATCAAATAAAATAAAAATAACAAATTAAAATATGAATTTACAAATTCACATACTGCTGAACAATATCACTTCATCTAAAACATAAATAAAATCTTTATAAAATAACAAACCGTCTAAAAAAAGTCTATACACCCCTGTTCAAATGCCGGGTTTTTGTGATGTAAAATAATTTAGACCAAAATAAATAATTTTAAAACTTTTTCCACCATTAATGTGACAAAAACATTGTTTCTTCTTTTTGAGAGGAGAGGTGAAAATAAACTGAAAAAATCTTGTGCAGGTCACCATTGCAAAAGAGATGTTCTGTCTCAACTGGTCAAGTTTAAATAAAATTATAATGAAATAAATTTGGTTGCACAAGGGCGCAATCCCTCTTATACAGAAACTGGCATGTGGCTGTGTTCAGGAGTAACCAATCGCATTCAAACTCGTGTTAAATGGGAGTCTACACACACCTGCCAGGCTGCCACCATTTACATTTTTAAAACACATGCATGCCTTACAGGAACATGATTTGCTTTATTCACTTAAATGACTGAATAAAGAAGCTGTTTGTTGACCACTAATTGATAGTGTGTGTGCGTGCGTGTGTGTGTGTGCGCGCGCATGTGCATGTCCAAGCGAGCAAGAGAGAGATGACAGAATGTACCCTATAGAGGCATGTTTTATACCGACTTATGACCGTAAAATTGAGCTAATGTTGCACAGCCAAAACAACAACAAGAACATCTCCAATTTACCGCAAAGTGTTTTCTCAAGTGTGGGCTAAAATATCCAAGTTTGGGCGGTCACAATTTAAGACTACCATGCATGCCAAAGCTGTTGTTTTTCGGAGTCATGCAGTGGATTCCTCCCCCCGCCAGTATGAGTCACTTTGTTTGGCCCTCGAAGGCTTTGTGTACGGTCATGTGGGGGCCTTGTGCCATTTGATTGGTTAACTGGATTCAAATGACAGAAGTGTTTGCGTTGGATTGGTGCAAACAGCGTCCAATGCGGAAGTCGAAGGCAAAGTCTAAAAATAGAACACGCACACAATAATTGATATATAAAAGTAGTGAGTTCATTGTAATGGAGTAAAAGTACTGTTACTTCTTAACATAAATACTCAAGTAAAAATAAAACGTATGATGAATTAAAACTACTCTGACAAGCACAATTTATCCAAAAGGCTACTTCAGTAAATGTAACGGAGTAAATGTAGCGCGTTCCTACCCACCTCAGCTCATCAAAGGCATTGACTGTTCTGTCTTCATACTTTTTAATATGCTTTACACAATCAGGATTTTTGGGTCGATCACCGATCAGCGAGTTTAAAAGAACGATCACCGATCACCGATCCGATCACAAGATGGAGGAATGTGTCTATTTAAATGACTTGTTCATTTACTGTATATACTTGTGTACTTAATTGCTCCAAAAATTATATTTAAAATAAATAATATATCTTTGTTCCTCTATTTATGCCAGTGAGGCATAGTGGCAGACAGAACAATTTAATGGTCTTTTATTAGATTGCAGGAAGTAAATACAGTAATTAATGTATCCACTTTTTGTGACATTTTTGTTTGTTGGTGTGCCATGATATTTTTCAATTGTAAAATATGTTCCTTGGCTCGGTGGAGACTGGTTAGAGCGTCTGCCTCACAGTTCTGAGGACCGAGGTTCAATCCCCGGCCCCGCCTGTGTGGAGTTTGCATGTTCCCCCCGTGCCTGCGTGGGTTTTCTCCGGGCACTCCGGTTTCCTCCCACATCCCAAAAACATTCATGGTAGGTTAATTGACGACTAAATTGCCCGTAGGTGTGACTGTGAGTGCGACTACATAACCTTTTATTGCCTGCTTGTGAGCCGTTTCGTATTAAAAGTATGTGAACATACCTCAAGCAAGTCTTAAAAAAAACGTCATCTCCTGTCCTGAGCACCGGTGACCACCAACACACGTTTTCCCCCATTTTGTCCTTATAATACCGTCGGCGCGCTCCACTCTTGTTGTAGTCGCCACGGTAACGAGTGTATCCATTCGCATTTGAGTTGACAAGATACAGCCCTATGATCGTAAAAAACTGGATGCGGTGGTATTGGAAAACAAGATTTTATTGTAGTAGTCTGACACTGCAGTCGTGAAAGAGCAAATGTCTTGTAGTCTGATCCGGGCATTACGTGTTGCCTGTCTCAGACAAGTTGTCTGTCCCACACTGCCGACATTTATTTATTTATTTCTTTAAAACAACTTCATTGGCCGTCAGATATTTACAGTACTACGTCAAAAGACACGCGACAAGGCTAAAAATATACTAGCTTTTGGATTAAAATATACTGTGCACGCGGCGACGTGGAGTAAATGTTTTTTGCGGAGGCGATCAGATCGGATCGTCGAATTATGACATTAAAGCCGATCAGCATATAATGCTAAATATCGGCCGATACCGATCAGCCCGATCAAATCGGCGTAAAGTCTACTTTTTAATCCGCGTCTGGGTTTCCCTACATTCTGTCACTTTTGCTCCATCTTACACTGTAAAATCATAACATAAACATTGTAGTAACATTGATTACATCGGTATAACAAGAAATGTTTCATTAGTCAGGAAATTAAAACTGAGGCTCGAGAAAAGTTGAAGTAGTCCTCTCTATTAATCTCAGGTCTAGTTCAACTAGATTACAATTTCTTGGTAATTTTGATCTTTTGGGCTAGATTTTTCAGTGGGGAAAACAAACAGTTTACATGACCTTTTTCCCTACTATAAAAACAAGTCTCCAATTCAACAGTTTTCAACATTTAACAGTGCCAGTGTATGACGAGATGATGTGTCAGGCATACATCTCAGAGACTCATGTATACAGTAATTCTAAATAATTTAATTCATAACAATAAAATACATCTTCAGAGTACCAATTTTCATAGTGATTTAATGAAATGGAATGCGGTAAATCGCAGCAAAATATAGATATATATTATGAGTTGCACAACATATGTTTCTCCACATCTTACATACAGGTGTATATTGTACATTTTGTACATTGTTGTCTTATCATATTTACAGAGGAAACATAATTGAACTGTTCTTGATATGAAAAACCTTTATTCAGCATTAAAAATTCTATATGCCAACATTTAAATGTACTTGTTTCTCTCAAGAGAATGGGAAACAACACGAATTACTAGTGTTGTGCCAAATACACTCCTTTGATTTATTGCGAGACTAATGACCTTTGTATTTGTTGTGCTGTTTGACAACATTTTTAGGAATGGACACACCTCTATGCACTTGTGCCAAGAGTTTTTTTTATGTGGAGTATTCATTTAAATGTCTCTACTCTGTAGGTTTGAGTGTGTGGCAGTCAGGTCTCCCCTCAGCCACTAGATTGGAAGGGTGCCTTGTGTTTGACAGGCATTGGAACCTTACTTTGTGTACAACAGCATTGGTGCCATTTGGCAGGATAGTAACTCTTTCAAGGTTTTTTTCCCATTCTCTTTTGTTTTACTCTCCCGTTTATTGCTGCCATTTCTAACTTTCCAATTTGGAGGTGGATTGTAGTGGTGAAGGAGCAATGTGCAAGGATGTCACTTGGGTCACAAATGCTGTGGAGGCTTAGGTGTGAAGTCTACTTTCCAAACAAACACAACTCTACCATGTGCCAATTTCTCCTTTACATCTAGGGTTTGTTTATCCTCTAATCATCTGCTTTATCATCTGTGTACTTTAAACGTCTGCCAGTCAATTAGTCAGTGAATGAATCAGTTTGGCTGTCAAGTCACTTGGTAGTCAGAAATTCTCTCCTGGGATGAAGGCAGAAGAAGGCATTTTCCTATCAAGTGTCAGGCGCGGCCACGGCAAACTAATGTTAGTGACACACAAGGGAATTCGGGGTGTGTGACATCAAGTTCTCCTGCTCTGTCATGTAACTCAAATTCTCCCTTGACAAATGCTCTCTGACAGTTATCTGTTTTTGAGTAAGGCTGGAGAAGCTTGCATATATTTTGAATTGTTACGGCATAGTCTAGAAATGACATTTTTTGTCTCCTGTCACATCACACAGCCACGTGACAAAGATTTATGTGCCATGACTGTATTGTCAGTTATAAGCTGTGTGACTTATGAGGTATGTCATTGCTAAACTGTGATTCTAAAAGCGGTTCAGGAGGTTCCTGTGTAAACATCTGAGGAGAGCCAGCAGATTGTCACACACCATTTATCATGTGTTTAATTGCAATAAAGCAACAGTACCCTTGTTTGCTAATTAAATACATTATCTTGATAAAATGTGCAAACATGATAGATGATTAACCTTTTGTGTTATGTTATACAGAAACCCCATAGAAAACAAAATAGTTTATTAATCTAATTTGCATAGCAATTTTCACTGTAAACACCAGAGCAATAGTACTAATGAAGAATGCTCAAACAGTATCAGAGTCACAGAATAAACTGCACATTGTCAATAATCAGATCACAAGTTTTGACATTGCTTGAGTAGACTGTTAGATGGGACTGCTGTTTAGCCTCATATCAGCAATGGGTTTCTGGCTGATTCATTTTTACCTTATTCAGACATCCTGGCCAAAATCCATTTTTTGTCATATTCAGCCTTGATTTTATGAAGTCTGAACAGCACAAATCACACAAAATCTGATTTGAGCAAGACGGGATCCCAAACCACATGGAGAGGTTGTTTGAAATTAAATGCAGATTGGCTTTCTCGAAATGCTTCTTTAGTGCAGGTGGATAACAGACATTGCTTCACCTGCTGTGGAAAACACACACACACACACACTAACATCATGAAGACGTATCAGCTTGCTACTCCCATGTGTGGGTCTGAGCAGCATTTTCCCTCATGAATGTGCAACAAAATTCCACTCGTACTATACATTGCTGTACATAACACATATGTAGCCATAGCCATGCATGCACTTCTATAATTAAGTTGGGCTGCTGAATTCATTGGTGACTTTATGCGTGTGGTGCCGTTGCTGTGTTTGGAGCAGCCTTCAAAGTGGTCATGAGCATGCATTGAGAGCTTTGGCTATATCCACAATGTAGTAACTGGAGATAAAATTAACGGCTGCAGCAAAACACAGCTCCTCCCTTTTGATTATATTCATCAACATATTACATACTAATGATCAACACAACATTAAAAATGAAACAGTAAAAATTAATCAAACTACTAAAAGTTACTACACATTGCTAAACACTAATGATCAAAACCCAAAAAATTATAGTATAACAATAATAGTATAATATGCATTAACAAAACAACCCGACAGTCATACAGAATTTTACACCTCAGGTTTAAGAAAATCCCTCATAAGCGGGTTGTAAGTCAGTCATGCAGCAGAGTTAGACTGAGGACTATAAATTATGAATCATGGTCATCATTTGAGTTGCCAATGTCATCCAAGCAGTCAAAATGAGGGAAGAGGTCAGGAAAATGTTTGTCAGAGACTGAAGAGTGAACTTGTGCATTGTGAACAAACGCTGTCAATCATGCGAGAAACTAGAGATTTTATCAAAAGGACCAAACAATAGGACAGGAAAAAGAGAACAAGCAATGTGATACAAACCACAAGTGCAAAGCGATACAGCAAAGCATGCCATCCAAGTCCAGTAAACAATTTCGAATCGAGCAGCTCCTCACGGGCAATGACATCGCGAAGTGTAGTGAGATTTTTAATGCCACTGGCTGTATCGGCAGCATTGTCAGGAATGTATGTGCAACAGGTTTGGTTCAAGAGAGTACAAACACTGCCCTGAGAAGCCAATAGTAGATCAAGTGTCATGTCAAATTGCATTAATTTCCACACGCAAAGCATCAAGAATGGTCAGGGTAGTGTTAACAAAACTAGAAAAACGATAACTTACAGTTTCATATCGTAGCATCAATTTGCTGCCCCCAATTCGAGGAAATAGTGAGTATAATATCTTATTACTTGTACTCCAAACCTTGTGATCGATGGGGACATCTGTGCCCCAAACTGGATCGTGTTCCTTAAATTGGGCTTGTCTACGATGACAGGAACGAAATGTGGCAGAGATTATGTATGAGTGGTCTGTTAAAGCAATAGGAGTGCACCTGACCAATTGGGAACAAGTCTAGTGCTGACATATAGGGAAGACAGGTTGTGTCAAGAAGAGTTTGAGTATTGTTCAGAGAAAAATTACAGACAAATGTTGTGCATGGTACAGATATAGATTGGCAATAAGATTTTGGTACCTTCCCAACATACATACGCTGGCCAAATAGAGTTTTGTTCATAGTAAAACACTGGAATTTAAATCCGGGACGAACGTGAACTAGTCCAAACAAAGACACTATAGCTGAATCATTAGTGGAATAAAAACCATCAAAACGTTAGCTCACATTGATTTAGGGGAGAGGAGAACCTGTTTCAGCAAAGACGGTTTGGTTAAGGTATTGTGGACTGACAAAAGAAATTAAGATGTGAGGAAAGACTGATGATGCATTAGGATGTGAGGAAAGCACAACATGTGGGTTTGCAGCTGGTTTTGATGTCATGCAGAGTTCCCTCAGCCAGCCTTAGGAGTGCTGATTGGACTTATTTCCTGAAATTGATTAGTCGATAATGTGCAATACCTGAACGATCTGTATGCCCATCGGCAGATCTGGCTTTGGTAGACCCGAATGGATCCAGTCCAATGGAGTGCCTGCAAAAATAATGTCAAAAAAAGGATAGGGGGCACACACATCCTCATATATACCTAATTTAATTGACTTCCCAGTATTTATTTGCCGGTGGAAGCTATCATGTGTTCTGAGGTCAAATTGAAATCTGTCAGAAAGCTTTTGTTAGAGGAAAGCTTTCAAAGAATTGTAATAAGATTTTGAGAATAATTTTTGGTTAATTGTGCTACTACCACTTACTCCATTTCTTACTTAAACATGTCTACCATATCTAGACAGTATTTTGTAAGTGCATCGATCGTTATTTCATTATATAAATTTTCAGTATAGCGTCAATATGTTCCAACCCAATATCCATTATCAACTTTATACTAACATAATTATTTGTATATTATTATCTTTGAGACTGATAATCAAAACATTACTAAATGTAAGTACATAAGAAGTGCTCGAAACACATTACAAAAATTTGGGTGGAATAAAATCTCCAGCTAGGTACTTTTCCTTTCCCCAAAAAACCTGTCTGTGCCAACACGAGGTCATGTAAATAACAAGTGAAGGGTTTTGAGTAGTCTGGCAATCGAAGGACTTTCTTCCGTTTGATAAAATCTGCCTCAGCATTTTTGTTCAAGGAATGCCAATGACACAGTCAGTTATGCATAATTTCTGATCCAGGACTTGCAATAATTTGTCATGCCCAAACGTGACATCTATACCATTATTAGATTTTTGTCTGAAGTTTTGGGGTTTGAAATTTAGAAATAAAATGTTTCAGGCGACAGTTAAAATGTGTCTTTGCTGAGTGTAATTTGTGTGATTTGTAATATGTATACCGCATGTGGGAAGCCACCATATCATACCATGTTAACCTAATGACAAATGTGCAACATTTTGTCTACATCGCTTCATATTTCAACCCAAATAGGTGAATGTTCCATAATGAGGTCAAAATTATCAACATTAAATCTTTGTAGAACAATCATCATATGTATCACTATGATAATGCCAATATCAGTGTTGTGTTTGTAGCCTACTGAATTGGCTCAGATTTTGTGGCAATCAATTATCTGTCAAACATAATACTGCGACGTGTGATGCGACTTGTGCTGCTAAGCACAAAAATAAAACAATCCACTCCAGACATCAGCCCCCAACCTCCTTTTGATAGAGTGACACATCATCCCACTATGCTCACTTTAGCAAAATACAAAAAACGAGAAAAACGTTCTTGACAATCTAAAAGCGGCTAATACCGGATTTTGGCCCAATGGGTATCGACTTCAATACTGGACAAATATCGTCAACAGCATCCGTGCGAAGTGTATGCTGGCAGTGTTGGTGGATGGGTAGTTTACGTTCAATTGAATAGGCGGACAGTTCTTAATTAACCCTATATTTGCTGGTAGCCCAAAGAATATTGCCCATGAAGTTCAAGTCGTAAGAAGGACGCATTGCAAAGCACATATGCGTGTTGTGAAAAATTTGTGTTCCTTGACAGAGTTAAACAAAAAACGTGCCCAATTAGCCGTGCGCCGACAGATAAGCAAAAGGCTTACATTCTTCTAATGCCGCTGAAGGTTGCTTCGTCAGAGAAATGTGCACATAAGACACACAGCTGCACATAAACATTTAAACAACACAATATTAAAAAACAAACAAAAAAAAAACACAGACAACACAAAGTCATGACTGCAGGTTGCAGCATATAACAATCATTTTAAAAATTAAATGGTAATAATATGTTTCAGCGGTAATTTGCTATCCATGAGGCCGGGCGGCCTGGAGGAGGGAGGCGGCTGCTCTTGTTGGGATGCTGCAACAGGCTGTATGAGAAGAGGGGGGCCTGCAGAAGTGCTGCGTGTGGAGGGCCGTGCTGTGGGTCGCAGGAGGCGGTTGCGTTGTTGGTCTTCTTCCAGATTGCACTCTTCTTGATCTTTGTCATAGGGTGATCGATTTGTGGAGGCCACTGTGGAACCCAGCTCGCGACCACAACCTGAAATCCTCCCCTTGGCCAACTCGAACAGATTAGACCCCGAGCGATACACAGTTATCAGTAACTTGCCCTACACATAGTTTTGTCAGAAAGCTTCTGTCCCTGTTCGCATCTAAACCTATTAGTCAACCACATTTCCAGACATTTGACAGTTTTATCTAAAAGTTCCAAATCCTTGACTAATTCTTTGTTGTTTCTCAACCAACTTTCTATTGTTGTTGTTGTACACAGGCTCCCTGTTGCTGGGAAACCACATGAATTTATCCATATCTCCAGACATTCCACAGATTTCTCTCCATATTCTTCTCTCATACGAGACATAATAGATGACGTGTATACAGGTAATTGGCCCGTACTCTTTTTTTGCTCTTCCCACTTTCCATTGACCAATACCCGTTAGAACCGCTTCTCTTTTTTACACTATTCGAACGTCAGGGACTCGAACCCCTTTATCAGTTATTGGTGACTAATAGTCGAACTCGAACCTGGGGACTTGAACCCCTGATTGCCGGACTCGAATCGGGAAACTTTATAGCCTGAGCTTTAAGGACTCGAACCTTACCAATGGAATGTGGGGAGAGCAATACCACTTATTACAAAAGGCAGGATTGTTTCAAAAACAGAACACCATATGAAATGGTCCAATTTTCAAGGAATTAAAATTTTCTTTACCGTAATTCTTTGTTTGGAGGACAACAGGTCCGTTTGGATCCTGAGATGATAGCCGACATCCAGAGCCCCGGCAGGACTCGTGCATTGGTCCTGGATGATCAATCACTCCCGGGGTCCCCTGGATCGGCGATCAATCCTAGAATCCCACTTCTGACACCAACTGTTTTGGCAAATCTTTTTCTGACAGAATAAGTAAGGAAGCAATCTTGTCTTTGTGGGTTTTTATTACAAAAAAGAAAGAAGTCTTTGCAAAGAGAGGAAAAGTCTTACGAGTTGTCACCCCTTACTGAAGCCCAGACTAAAATCCTCCTTGTTATATCGACGTGAGAGAGACAGAGAAAGAAAACAAAACAATTATCTATGTCCAGCTGCAACAAGTATTACACACACAGAGCTAGTAGTCACAACATAACTATATAACATAACTAAATATTTGATATATATATTAAACATACATTTTCCAACACATTTCGTATAAAGAATATTTAAAAAGACAAAATATATTTTACAGGTGAGCAAAATTTCTGTGAACGAATGGATCATGTTAGTGATCCAAATAAGATCCACCATCCATAGAACAATGCCAAGCTTTTAGTGCTTCAAGCTTCTAAAACAAATCTTCCTGGGAAGGCCATCTGAATGGAGAGAGGCTGAAATTGAGCCAGTGGACAGTTGTTGGCTCAACCACAGCCCCTACATCATTGCTGCATTTTTTCCCCCCACACGCCAGGTTGCTGCTGAGGTCTCTGTAATTAATTATAGGCATAGTAAGTTATGTTCTGCCCTTCGCTCCAGAGTTTCGGCCTGCTGATGAACAGAAGTGTCATATACTGTATTAGTCAGTTATATATTTCATTTAGACAGGTTGGTATTAGTTAACAGATTTCAACCAGTGAATTAATGCAAAGCTTGTTCATGAACAGCAATAACTAAAATAAGAGCAGGCAAAATTCTCTTGGACTCACCACACCGCTTTTTTCAGTATTGCACACTAAAACCAGCAGACACTCCAATAGCTTCTTTCCCCTTGCCATTAACCTCTTAAACAGTTAATTTCATAGTGACACGTTGTCAAAGAAATGCAGTTTATATGCTTTATTGACAGTGGATGCTATTAATAATAGTACTCAGTAAGATCTATAAACCTTTGTCAGCAGTAAAATGTGAAATATTCAGCATCTCAACAGTGCCTACTAAACGTGAAGCACATATCTGTATATTTTTATAGAAGCATTATCATAACTGTAATTTTTTCCTCTTGTATGCAGGGTTATTTTAAATTCAGTGTTAGTCCCCACATTGACAGGGGTCTGTCTAACCCCCTTGGTCTATTCTGTAGTGTGTCAGTACCTCATTACAAAGTCAAATTCTTGCTCTTCAAGGAACGGTCATAAGTCAGCACAGAGCAAATTCCTGTCACCTCTCCATCTGGAGATCATGGGAGTGACTTCAAAAGGTTTCCCTACCTGGTTCAAATAAGAATCTTGGACTTCTCTTTTCAAAATTATTTACAGTGGGGTTCACAACTTTTGGCGTTGGTCTAGTTTCATTCTAATTGTTATATTTTACAGTTACATGTTCTTGTCCAACCTGTAGCTCAATACAATGTTCCCGTAGCTCTGTGCCTTGTGATTTAAATATCAGCTTTCTTAAACAAGGCGAAGTGCACATGGTGAAATCAAAAGATGGCAGAAATAGACTCAACGCCAGACAGTACAAATGCTCAATCTGCATCTGTGCCTTGTGATTTAAATATCAGCTTTCTTAAACAAGGCGAAGTGCACATGGTGAAATCAAAAGATGGCAGAAATAGACTCAACGCCAGACAGTACAAATGCTCAATCTGCATTTGGTTCCATATGGACACAGAGCTAGTGAGTGGGCGCAGAAAAGCTCGACTCGAGTAGAGTCAGCCAAGATCAAATGGGAGCGATAGAGGATCTTTGAAGTGCAAAGAGTACAGAACATTTAGCGTGAAAACTCTCCATTCTGATCCAGCCTCTAAGTGGGTCACACAGTTTGCCTTTGGTAACAAAAGCTATTTTCTTGTTAGTTATTTATTAAGATTAACACTGTGATGTTTACTAATGTTTGGTGAATTATTACTTGATGTGGGATATATTCAGGTGAGAAAAGTAAACATTGTCCAAACCATTATATTGTTTGGGGAAACTTGTTTTCATCTCCCATGGAAAAATTTGAAGTGTTGAATTGTGGTAAAAAACACTTTTTTTTTTAAAATACTACTACTACTACTAATAATAATATATAATAAATCTATCTTCTTTCGATGTAAATATAGCCATATTGAATATGTGTCACTTAAAAAGTACATGGGGGGAAAAAAAACAAGGTATGGGCATTAAATTGGAATTGGGCAATTGGACCTGCAGTGTGAATCCAGCCCTAGTTTGTTCTTTGCACATCAATTTTACAAAGTATCAGATTAAGGTTTCAGTATCAAATACTGCCCAAAATAAAACAGACAGAGCAACATTTGTTCTCCCCTGTCTTTCTCCACCACGGTATTCTCTATGCTGCCCTTCATCCATCTTAAAGGGGACATATTTTGCCAATTTCTAGTATTTGGGATGTAATATTGTCTCTGTGGTGCCTCAGAAAACATGTGAAATATGAATTCAAATCGTCTATGCATTCCTGAGCTCCAGATGTTTTTCCGCCGAGAGGCCTGAACTCAGGTCATTTTAATTTCTTGAGCTTATCTACGTCACTAGCAAAGATCTCCGCCTTCTCTTTCCGCTCCCGAGCCAGCATGCTCTTACAAGTGCGTCTTCGGAGGAAAGGGGGTGGTCTTAGCCAAACAAAGCGGTCAGTCAAACTGAAGTAGCTGTCAGAGGGGCCTTTTCTTTTTGTTATTTTTAAATGAAATTGATACTTTTATACTGAGTCCATCTTAGATAGTCAATTTATGAAAGTCTAAATAGACAAAATACAGGACCTTTAAATACAAATTTTCTCAACACAGTCGTATTTTACTCTTTCCCCTGCCGCTTCTCTCTTCGTCTCTATCTGGTCTGCACAGCAAAATCAGTGTTTGCTGCATGAAATGCAGACTTGATTGGCTGATTGGCACGTGAGCTGCCTTAACTCGCATGTAATTGTTCTGTACGGTTAGTCATCTACTACAGCACGACCGTAAAGCCTACAATGGTTGTGCCACTCAAAATAAAAGTGTCCCGTCGGGTTTAAATCATAACTGGGGTTTTTTTTTTTGGCTGTAGGTCTGGTTTTGTATGAAACAGCTTCTGAGTCTGGACCGTGGTCCGGCAGTTAGTGACTTCTAGCCAAGGAGGTAAGAGTGCCTTGCTAAAATACAAACGAAATCCTCTCTGATGATTGTGGTTAAAGGCCCAGCGATGGAGTGTAACTAAATATTGCATCGTAGGGGATGAAGGTGTTTCATACACGAGCTTTTACCAAAACAGTAGGGAGTGGCAAGTGGAGGGCTTGGAGCAACGGATGATTTCTCAAATATCCATGGCAGAAACCAGAGTAAAACCTGAAAGTAAGTGGACAGGTAGGACAGGGGGAGGCAGTAAGGATAGACTAATGGAGTAGGAAGGAGGAATTTGCTGGTAATCCCTTTGATTTTTGCATCAAAGAATAACATAACGAAAATACAGAAAGTACAAGTGGATGTAGTGGAGTCCAGTGGGTGTGAGATATTGCCAAGCAGGGAGAATAGTGCTTTGGAGTTGCCTTCATTTTTATGTATTAGCGCTGTGTAGCAGGTGGATGTAGCTTCAGTTAAACAGTCTTTGTGGTGGTTAAGATGATGACTGTTCATGTCCTTGTGCATAGTGATTCCGGTTCATGGAGGCGTTCGAGTTGACGACCTTTGGATTTTAATTGTTACAGTACAGGGGTGAACCAGGTTACAGACGTGGTGAAAGCTACAGATCTGGTTTTTACTGGAGCATGTGTTGAGGAGATGTAATTCATTTGGAAAAAGATACGAAGGAAGGCAAACACCTGCAAATTATTGTTTGTTTGTACTGTATGCGCCCTGCAATTGGCTGGCGACTCAGTTCAGGGTGTAACCCGCCTCACGCCCAGAGTCAGCTGGGAAAGGCTCCAGCTTGCCCGTGACCCTAGTGAGGATAAGCAGCATGGAAAATAGATGGATTGATGTTGCTTATGTATTACGTGAAATGCAAAAACAGTGTTGTACCATGAAAACTTTTTTTTATTGTCCTGATGTGGCCAAATGCATTTGACCAAATTTGATTGTAAATTATTAGACTTTTATTGCATAGTAACCATAAGCCAGTGTACAAAGCGGAATTAAATACATTCAGTATTAAATACTGCCCAAAATAAACAGACTTGACAAATGGGTATTTTTAAAATAAAATAAACAAAGAAGGACAAAAATAAAAGATTGACTATTTAATTTTAAGTCCTGCTCTGTTTACGATCAACCTGGTACATGCCCATTTTTAGACATCATTGTTGAGGAACTAAAAGACTTCTGCAAAGACTTGTTTCATGAGTGTAAATGGTAAATGGAGTGCACTTATATGCCGCTTTATCTACACCATTACAGTGCCCAAAGCGCTTTACAAAGCCTCACATTCACCCACTCACACATATACACCAATGGGCGGCCGCTGCCACGCAAGGCGTTGCCAGGCCCACTGGGAGCAAATTAGGGTTCAGTGTCTTACCCAAGGACATTTTGATATGAGACAGTTGGATTTGGTCACTGGATGACCCGCTCTACAAAGATAATTTAGGACCCTTTCTTGTGACTAAATTTGCCTTTGCATTATTTTATAAAGATTTAACGTATTGTTTCAGTTAAAGTTATATTGTAGGGCAATATTGGACGTTGCTCATGCTTAATTTGTATATTTTTTGCTATTTGACTTTTATATGCTCTGATTAAAGAAATAAATATGAATTTATTAACCACTTACTCTGTACTTGAATCGTGTTTTCCACTGAGTAGTTATTTACTCTTAGTCAAGTTATTTGGAAGACTACATTTTACTTTTACATACTCATATTTTTGGAAAGTAACAGTACTATTGAGTACAATTGTTGGCTACTCTAGCAACATCTGCCTATATCGAAGTATGAACTACAGATATTTTCAAAATGTAATAATAGCCTGTCTTGTCAGTGAATATGTGGTGGGAACACAGTTACCAGAACTGCTTCAAATTCCCCCGTGGACACCATCCCATAAAAATACACATATACATGACATGGACTCTTTTACTGTTTTGAGCTTCGCCCATGACTCTTCAAAGAACAACAGGTGCAAGTTTCTGTCAGGATCTGTGAAATGTGGTGGAAACACAGACAGTTCTTGGTGCTGCTTTAGGCTCCCTCTTGACCAGTATGACCACTGTTGCATAAGAAATACACAACTTTATGGCATATACAGTTTCACAGTTGCAAGGTTCGCACCATTCCCACCATCTTCCTTTATTTAACACACACATGTAAATCTAAAATCCATTTTAATACACATGGGTGAAATATAACTAACTTGCACTCGTGTGTGTTATTTTTGCATGGATGACAAATAAAACATGTTCATATGCTTCATCATCAGTGTGTTTTATATGAAATTCCTTAAAGCACAAGCGTGTGCTTTTTCCTACGTTACGCTTGCGAGAAGTATAAAGATCGAGCTCTCCACAGTCCCGCAGCATCATTAAATGCAAAAATGAAAAAGGCAGGGGAAGACTGACACCTTCAAGAGGAATCCTGTGAATAAAGATTTGTGGAAATAATCATGCAAATTACTTCAGATAAAAACATGTAATTATACAGTATACAGTATAACAAGCCTCTCCAAATATGGGACGGCAACAATCATTGGATGTAAATGGAGCACGTACTGTATAGTGATGCCACATTGGTTGCTGAGCAGCACTCAATGGCAAGGATTTCCAACTTTTTGCCTGCTCTGGCAATGACGACATCAGTTCTTCCCACTCAACCATTCTCTACCAAGCCAGCGTCACCCAAACCTCTCTCTCTTGTACCTAGCCATTAACTCCCATTTCTACATGCTGGCCCTGAGCATCAACCCAAACTTATAGAATGCAGATCAAGCTCCTTGCCAAGTAGCTCCGCTTGAAAGCCACTACGATGCTGAGTGACTATTCAAGAGTAAGACACATAAGCATACCCTCAATGTGGCTCTTCTCCTTTTACACAGAGGATGTTTTTGGAGAGCGATTTCCTTCTGACCTTTATCATAAAAGCTACACCCTGCATTGAAGCAGTTCTACAGTAAGGCTAGTCATCTTCAAGTGCACTTTACAGGACTTTGTGCTTAATGTCATTCATTAGTGCACAAGATGGCGCCTACCCGTGTGGTCGCCTCAGTTATGCGCTCTCTAGTATTGTTTTTGTTTTTGTGTTTTTCGTTCATCTTTGGAGACATTACGTCTCGTGCTGGACCACCTCAAGAGCGTCACAGGTCCCCTGCTGGACCCCCTGCAGTTTGCCTACTGAGCAAACAGGTCTCTGGATGATGCAGTCAACATAGGACTGCACTTCATCCTAGATCACCTCGACAGTGCAGGGACCTAGGCGAGGATCCTGTTCATAGACTGCAGCTCAGCGTTCAACACCATCATCCCTGAACTCCTTTCCTCCAAGCTTCTCCAGCTCAGCGTCTCACCTGCCATCTGCCAGTGGATTTACAGCTTCCTGACGGGCAGGACACAGCAGGTGAGGTTGGGAGAGACCACCTCATCCTCATGCAGCATCAGCACTGGGGCACCCCAAGGTTGTGTCCTCTCTTCGCTGCTCTTCTCTCTCTACAGGAACGACTGCACCTCAACGCACTCAGCTGTCAAACTCCTGAAGTTTGCAGATGACACCACTGTCATCGGCCTCATCAAGGACAGTGACGAGTCTGCATATCGACAGGAAGTGGAGCGGCTGGATCTGTGGTGCGGCCGACACAACCTGGAGCTGAACACGCTCAAGACTGTAGAGATGATTGTCCACTTCAGGAGGCATCCTTCGCCAAAGCTGCCCCTCACGCTGTCCAGCTGCCTTGTGTCAACCGTCGAGACCTTCAAGTTCCTGGGAATTACAGTCTCTCAGGACCTGAAGTGGGAGATAAACATCCACTCCATCCTCAAAAAGGTCCAGCAGAGGCTGTACTTCCTGCGGCTTCTGAGAAAGCACGGCTTGCCACGGGAGCTGCTGAGGCAGTTCTACACAGCGGTCATCACATCAGTCCTGTGTTCTTCCATCACAGTCTGGTTTGGTGCTGCTACAAAAAAGGACAAACTCCGACTGCAACGGACAATCAAAACTGCTGAAAGGATTGTCGGTACCCCCCTACCCACCCTTGAGGACTTGCACGCTGCCAGAACTAAGACAAGAGCGTGCAAAATCCTCTCGGACCCTCCACCTCCCGGTCACCGGCTCTTCCGGCTCCTTCCCTCAGGTAGGCGCTACCGATCAATGCAAATTAGAACTAGCAGACATTCCAACAGCTTCTTCTCTCTTGCAATCAACTTCTTAAACAGCTAACTTACAATTCCATTGCAACATGCTGCCAATTTCTTTTGTCTGAGTTTGTTGTCACATTTCTGTCGGGCCAATTATATACTACTCGTGCACTCACTGTAGTAGTCTCGCCACGCTGCACTATTTGCATATCTGTTGTTGACCAATGCTGGCCACTCATGCCAGAGTAGCATCTGCCCCATTTGCACACTGACTGAGTAGTATCTGCAACATTTCCACAATCAACATTGTCCCAGATTATCGCACTACTCGTCACTTTAAACTGCATACACTCCTTGAAGTCTCGGAGCCCTTTGCACAATGGTCATTCCTCCGGACTATTGCGAGATTAGTCATTCGAACTGCTCTAAGTGCAAGAGGACTCTGCATCTTTTTCCACAATTGTCAAAAATAAATAAATAAATAAATAAATAAATAAATAAATAAATAAATAAATTGTACCGGCATTACCAGATAACTAGCAACCCTTTATTGCTCAGTGACTCTTTTTCTCAATGTCTTTATGTCTCAACAGTGTTCTCTGTCAATTGACTGTCTGTTGTCGTACTAGAGCGGCTCCAACTACCGGAGACAAATTCCTTGTCTTTTTTGGACATACTTGGCCAATAAAGATGATTCTGATTCTGATTCATTCACTACTATCTATTTGGTTCGCTGAAGAGAGAAAGAGGCTAATCTTCTGCTTTTCCTTTTGGCTTGTCCCGTTAGGTGTTACCACAACGTGTCGTCATTTTCGATGAAACCTCTCTCCTGCATCCTCCTCTTTAATACCAACTGTCCTCCTGTCTTCCCTCACTACATCTATCAACCTTGTCTTTTTTGTTTGTCTTGAGTTTGTTGTCACATTTCTGTCGGGCCAATTATATATTACTCGTGCACTCACTGTAGTAGTCTCGCCACGCTGCACTATTTGCATATCTGTTGTTGACCAATGCTGGCCACTCATGCCAGAGTAGCATCTGCACCACTTGCACACCGACTGAGGAGAATCTGCAACATTTGCACAATCAATATTGTCCCAGATTATCGCACTACTAGTCACTTTAAACTGCATCGCTGGCCTCACCACTGTCTTATAAACTTTGTCCTTCATCCTAGCAGATACTCTTCTGTCACACAACACACCTGACAGCTTCCTCCACCCATAACAACCTGCTTGGACCCATTTATTCACTTCTTTACCACACTCACCATTGCGCTCATTGCTCTAGACTTCCATACCTCCACAGGTATGTCATTAGGACCAACTACCTTTCCATTTTTCATCCTCCACAGAGTTGGTTGACATGATGTTTCGGAGAAAGGCTGATATATTGTGTGTCTGGGAGAGCAGGTGAAAAGGCAGTAAGGCTATAAGCTTTGGGGCAGGGTTCAAATTATTTTACCATGATGTAGATGGGAAGAGAAATGGAGTAAGTGTTATTTTAAAGAAAGAGTTAGCTAAGAATGTCTTGGAGGTGAAAAGAGTATCAGATCGAGTGATGGGGCTGAGACTTGAAATTGAGGGTGTTATGTAAAATGTGATTCGTGGCTATGCCCTACAGGTCGGATGTGACCTAGAGGTGAAAGAGAAATTCTGGAAGGAGCTAGATGAAGTAGTTCTGAGCATCCCAGACAGAGAGACAGAGTTGTGATTGCTGCAGATTGTAATGGACATGTTGATGAAGGAAACAGGGGTGATGAAGAAGTGATGGGTAAGTTCAGCATCCAGGAAAGGAACTTGGAGGGACAGATGGTGGTAGACTTTGTAAAAAGGGTGGAAATGGCTGTAGTGAACACTATTTACAGAAGAGGCAGGAACATAAGGTGAACTACAAGAGTGCAGGTAGTAGCACGCAGGTGGATTACAGCTTGTGCATACGATGTAATCTGAAGGAGGTTACTGACTGTAAGGTCGTGGTAGGGGAGAGTGTGGCTAGACAATATAGGATGGTGGTGTGTAAAATGACTCTCATGGTGGGAAGGAAAATTAAGAAGACAAAGGCACAGCAGAGAACCATGTGGCGGAAGCTGAGAAAGGAAGAGCATTGTGCGGCTTTTCGGGAAGAGGTGAGGCAGGCTCTCAGTGGACAGGAGGAGCTTCCAGAAGACTGGACAGAGACAGGCAGGAGAGTACTTGGTGTATCCTCTGGCAGGAAAGGGGAGAAGGAGACTTGGTAGTGGAACCTCAAAGTACAGGAAATCATACAAGGAAAGAGGTTAGCTAAGAAGAAGTGGGACACTGAAAGGACTGAGGAGAGGAGAAAATAATACAATGAGATGTGACCTAGGGCAAAGGTAGAGGTGGCAAAGGCCAAACAAGAGTACACCAGGTTGGACACCAAAGAAGGAGAAAAGGATCTATACAGGTTGGCCAGACATAGGGATAGAGATGGGAAGGATGTGCAGCAGGTTAGGTTGATTAAGGATAGAGATGGAAATATGTTGACTGGTGCCAGCAGCGTGCTCGCTAGATGGAAAGAATTCTCCGAGGAGTTGATGAAGGAGGAAAATGAGAGCGAATGAAGAGTAGAAGAGGGAATTGTGGTGGACCAGGAAGTGGAAATGATTAGTAAGGGGGAAGTTAGAACGGCATTAAAGAGAATGAAAAATGGAAAGGCAGTTGGTCCTGATGACATTCCTGTGGAGGTATGGAGGCATCTCGGAGAGGCGGCTCTGGAGTTTTTGATCAGCTTGTTCAACAGAATTGTAGCAGGTGAGAAGATGCCTGAGGAATGGAGGAAAAGTGTACTGGTGCCCATTTTTAAGAACAAGGGTGATCTGCGGAGCTGTGGGAACTGTAGAGGAATAAAGTTGATGAGCCACACAATGAAGTTATGGGAAAGCGTAGTGGAGGCTAGTCTCAGGACAGAAGTGAGTATTTGCGAGTAACGGTATTGTTTCATGCCTAGAAAGAGTACCACAGATGCATTATTTGACTTGTGGATGTTGATGGAAAAGTGCAGAGAAGGTCAGAAGGAGCTACATTGTGTCTTTGTGGATCTAGAGAAAGCCTATGATAGAGTACCTAGAGAGGAACTGTAGTATTAAATGCGGAAGTCTGGAGTGGCAGAGAAGTATGTTAGAATAGTACAGGACATGTACGAGGGCAACAGAACAGGGGTGAGGTGTGCTGTAGGTGTTAGAGAGGAATTTGAGGTGGAGGTTGGACTGCATCAGGGATCAGCCCTGAGCCACTTCCTGTTTGCAGTGGTGATGGATAGGCTGGCAGGTTAGACTGGAATCCCCGTGGACCACGATGTTCGCAGATGACATTGTGATCTGCACTGAAAGCAGGAAGCAGGTGGAGGAACAGTTAGAAAGGTGGAGGCATGCACTGGAAAGCAGAGGAATGAAGATTAGCCAAAGTAAAACAGAATATATGTGCATGAATGAGAGGGGTGGTGGGGGAAGAATGAGGCTACAGGGAGAAGAGGTAGCAAGGGTGAAGGACTTTAGATACTTGGGGTCAACAGTCCAGAGCAATGGTGAGTGTGGTCAGGAAGTGAAGAAACAGGTACAAGAAGGTTGGAACGGGTGGCGGACGGTGTCAGGTGTGTTGTGTGTCAGAAGAGTCTCTCCGAGGATGAAGGGTAAAGTTTATAAGACAGTGGTGAGACCAGCCATGATGTACGGATTAGACACAGTGGCACTGAAGAGACAACAGGAAGCAGAGCTGGAGGTGGCGGAAATGAAGATGTTGAGGTTCTCTCTCTAGGAGTGACCAGGTTGGATAAAATTTGAAATGAGCTCATCAGAGGGACAGCCAAGGTACGATGTTTTGGAGACAAAGTTAGAGAGAGCAGACTTCGATGGTTTCGACACGTCCAGAGGAGAAATAGTGAGTATATTGATAGAAGAATGATAAGGATGGAGCTGCCATGCAAAAGAGCGAGAGGAAGACCAAAGAAAAAGTTGATGGATGTCGTGATGTAAGACATGAGGGCAGTTGGTGTAAGAGAGGAGGATGCAGGAGATAGGCTGACATGGAAAAGGATGACGCTGTGGCCACCCCTAACGGGACAAGTTAAAAGGAAAAGAAGAAGAAAAAGTGCAGGATTCTTACTAAAAGTGTAGGTGCGGACAAAAGCCGAATATGGCGTATGAAAAAAAAAAAAAAACACCAGACCTGTCAAACCGTGCGTTCACACACCTGTAGGAAATTTTCCTTTAATAAGTCACAGTCCTCCCTAGAAACGTCGCACGTGGTCATGCCCTCTACATGCCCAAATTCAACCAAATATGGTCAATGCAAAGCACCACATGAACATAAATGAGCCGTGCTGGACAATGCTTTGTGTCGGGTGAAGCATCACAGCAAGTCAAACAAATAGGAAGTAAGATATTTTTTTTCAGAGACCCTAATCGAGTTCTTTATCAGTGAGGTTGAATCACGGAAACGAATATTGTTTGGTAGCTTTGGGAGCATACGAAAAAACACGACAGGGCGGACAGAAGGAGAAATTTCGATGCTACTAGTGGGAGCAGGTGAACACAGAGGGACACACAATTATCGTCCATCATCGGGAATGCAAATGTTACTGGCATAATGTAGCAAATGGAGGGAGACATAAAATATGACTGTCAATGTGTGAAAAAGCAATGATACAATAAAATAAGTGTTCTAATGTGTCATTCATTTCTTCCTCTAGAGTGAGGAGCAGGGAGTTACCTGGTGGTGAGCGGTCGCAGGAAGGGGCTTTAGCAGCCCAGCCAACCCCCCTCTCTCGCACCAGTGTGCATACTCCACAGCAAGCCCGTCAGTGAACGTGGGGTGCTGACTGATGTTGTCCTGCAGGCACAAAGGGACACCATTGCTGAAATCCATGCAATATCAGAATTACCACAATGTGTGGTATGTCAAATGCATTGAAGGAGAAGTAAACCCCACATTGGCCAACAATACATTGTAACTGCCACCACTAGCCTAAACATGTTATTCTAATTAACATTTCATTTATGGAATAAGAATAACAGAATAATTTATCAATTTTCATCCTCCCCATTTTGGCCAATAGCACCCTCTGCTGTTGACCGAAATTGACTTTATAACTGCTCTCGCGCTTGCCTTCCGAATGTCACTTGACCAAACCTGCAAAACAGGTTTCAGACCCCCCCTCCCCCCTCACGTATGCTGTAATAACTAGCATAACTACAGTTGATGACATGATGGTTTGAACCCAAACTTGCTAAAATTTTGTTCAAACCATTATGTATACAAGTCCACTATAACAGCTTGTTTGGCTTTTCACATCGGCGATGATAGAGTATCCCTCGGATGGGCTGAGAACAGCTCACTTTTGTCTCACTATTTCTATGTTTGGTAACACACTCCATCTCCTCTGTTCTCATGCCAGTCTGAATCGAAGCAGTGCACTCTTTCGAAATTACGTCTGGTGCATCTCTATCTAGCTTTCTGGGTGAAAACAGAAAAAAGTAACTGCAAATTCATGCTTTAAATCCAAACAAGTGGCAACCCAAAATATAGGAGGAATGTAATGCTGGGAGAGTCCCGATTATTATGATTTTTATTATTATTATTATTATTATTCCCCTGAGGTGTAGAAAGGCAAACTTCTTTTCTATGGTGACGTTTGTCGTTGAGCGCTGTTTCTTGCTGTTCAAGTCCTGGGGCCCTTATTTTGTGACAGGCGCAAATCCGGCATGGCGGGCGGTGCAAATGTGTGCCAGAGGCGAGTTATACTGGTGTTGCTAATTTCGCAGACCAGCGGGGCCCGGCGGATCACAGTCGACTTCATTCAACGCTAATCAAAGCGGCTCCTTTCATTCCCTTTAAATGTGGTGGAACTGTCTCAGTGGAGACATCTCTGTGTGGAAGACGACAATGGTAATTGCAGCAATCTTTGTGTGAGTGGAGCAATGTCACTGCTCTGGCCGAAGTAGCAACCGACAATGTGAGCAGGTATACTGAATGAGCTGGTGATAACCGCTGGTGAATTAAATATGTCTGCGGAACTCAGTATTTCAAATTCGGCAAAATTGTGTTAGACCAAGCAGTTAATGTAGTCTGAGCAGGTATGAATTTAGACCGACTTTCTGCCACCAAATTGTCACTCTGCCAGGCGGATGTCCAAGGGCACTCCATCTGCTACGCCAGAATGCCCAGCGTGGCGCAGACTATTCTGCCAAATTGGCAAACAAGTGCATGAATCAGGATCCGCTGGCATTTTCGCCCCACCGGAGATGTGCTGTCTATGAAAATAGAGCACATGATGTCATGTGGTGTTTGGGTCAAAAGATAAGACAAAGTATTCACGTTGTGGTCACGAATTGACTTGAGCAAATATCAAAGAACCACAACCCCTCTTGTGATAGCCTTCTGTTGTCGGAAATTATGTCCAGAGTAATCTCCGAGCCAATTTGTCAAATGTCTATTGGTAAATTAAGCTCCTTTGTCTTTGCAATTGGAAAAAATGTATTTCGTTCTCCTCCATAGGATTGCAGCATTTGTTTCTTTGTTGCCCTTCGCTCACAAACCCATATCACCCGAAATACCCTCCACTCCAACACCCCCATAGCGTTTTCCACAAACGGTACTGGCTGACTCTCAATATCATAAGTACCTGTATTGTATCTCACAGTGGCCATTACTGCTTTTATTTATCGCTCCTTTCTCCCCAACTAGCATTAGACCTGTCTGCTATGATGACCATTAAGGTTGGGCCAGCAGTGCCGGTGGGGGGTGCTTCTTCCACACTTCCATCCCCATTGCACCAAAGTGAGCTTTCTGGCTTGGAGCGGCTAACAAGATGTGCATTTAATAAAGTTGATGCTACAAATAGAGCTGTGCAGGAGACCAATGAACAACTGAGGTGCCTCTGAATTGGTTGAGTGAGGGAGGAAGGCACATAACTCAATGTTGAAGCAATATGGGATTTATTTGTTTATTTATCAGTCCTTTCAGGATTTTGTGAATTCCATCAAGCTCAGTAAATAATGTGTGACCGTGCAAGTTTGTCCAAAATAAAAGTGAAATAAAACAAAAACAATGAAACAAAAAAGAAAAAAAAGACATAGCATCCAACCAGGACACACAAAATGTACCCATTATATGTGCCCAAGCACGTCAACAAATATACATGAGCCTGTACACAGTGCAGAGAGAAGAGAGGCTCATGCAGTGCTTCTTAAATGTTAGCGCTGTTAGCCATGTCTCCATAAACAGCAGTAGGTTTTCCCCCCTGAAGTCCCTCACATGCGGCATATCCATCTTATTGGGGTACATTAGATCTAATGTTCCCCACGATAACAGATGGAAGGATACTGTCCCGGCATGACACCCCCTTCTCTTCCTCCTCAGCTCATGGGGAATGTTGAGTAAACAGGGAATTAAGCTGCTGTTCAGAGAGCACCATATAGTACAAATACAAGTACACACATATAGTGTTCTATAGTCAGCACCGGAAACAACTTGTATCGCTTTCCATTTACTATATAAACTTCTGATAAACTTGCAACATTGTATGGTTAAAAAATATAATAACTATTGTTCCCCACACATTTTCCAAATGTACTTGTTTTTATACAAATTATTTAAAAATAGTAAAGCACATTATTATTACTTGATTAGGATGTTAAATTATAGTTAATACCTTGCATTTCTGAACAAAAATATTAGTTTTAGTAGTTGAATGTTATGCTTAGTAATATTTTGATCTATATACCTCATTTACAATGTGTTGTGAATCAGTGCAGGAAGGGGCAACATTGGACACGGTCTAGCATATTTTTTTTAATGTGCTACAATTGTGCTGAACAGCCAATTGTGCAATGAGGGATGGTGTAAAACAAGCTTGCCCTGCCTTGACAACACTCATGTGCTCTGGGTACGAAAACTAGTAAAAAGATTGACTGTGATGTTGGGGAATAGGGACTAGGTTCCATACATTCGTCTCCCTTCAATGATTTCTCCTTGTGATAGAGCGTAACCTTGAGCCATACAGGGTCTTTCTTCATAAAATAAGCAGGACATGTCTCAGGTAAAATAAACCGTTTCTACTCATTCCGCAGTTGTTGCCTCACATTGATGATATCTTTCAGGAGACAGATTTTCCCGGAATTAAAAAGCCATCCAAGCATTTAAAAGTTTGAATATTGAGATAGATTTCCCTCCCTAGAATTCCAGTGTGTAGTTTCATGTGTGTGTCACTATGTGCACAATTTTATTCTTTTGAGATTTAGACGAGACAGAAAGAAGGAACTATAATGATGTGCCTGTATTTCTTTGTTAACGGGCAATGGTTCCCACTTTCTAAGCAAGATTACACTGGTCAACAACAAATTTATTGGCTAGGATTTTGTAGCTGATTTAGGACAATTTTGATATGCTGAATCCAAATATCACATTGGTTTTGCTCAATCAGATCAACTTTTTGAACTATGGCCACATGTTTTTGTTTGGTGACTGGAATCTTACATCAATCATCATTGTTCAAAAGTCAGGTCATGAACTTTACTGTTTATTTGAACTTCTAAAGCAAACTACCAGTACATGTAAATCAGAATCAGAATTAGGGTTGGGCATCGTTTGAATTTGAGCGATTCCGGTTCCTTATTTCGATTCCGGTTCCAAACGATTCTCGACTCTAATTCCTTTAGGGGGCTAGGTCAAAAACGTTTGCATGGTTTGATAAAGGGTGTCCAAATTATGAAGATCCATTTTCTTAGCAGCCCGAAGCATGGACTAAAATGAACATTTGACTCGGGGTTCTTTATAACAAGTATCAATTTCAAACCTATGAACTAAAAGGCAATGTGTGTGGAACTAACCCAATTGACTTAATATTCATAATTATTGTTTCAGCATAAAGTTAAATATAGCATTGTTAACATTGTTATTTGGGACTATTTTATCACATCAAATGGTGTTCATGTGTGCAAGTTCTAACTTGAATTCCTGTTTTAAGCTTGTAGCCTTTTATTTTGAAGGGTACACACCGGAACTCAGCACCGGTGATTTTATTTTATTTTTTTAATGGATGGAACCAAATGCTAGAAATCATTGATTCCTTTCCCTACCCACCGATGAGGAACATGGTTCGTGTTTGTGATACTGTGAGACAATGTGAATTTTGTCCCAATTCATTGTGATGTAAAGTTGCTACAGGGAAGTTTTAGCTCTATATAAAGCTTTTTTTTCCTGTCATCGGCGCTTACATTGGTTTGAAGATTAAAATAAATGCTAAAAACCATCAGTGCAAAGGTGTAACCAACTGTTTACCTTGTTAGCTTTCTCAATGTTGGCATAGACGTATTTTATTATTTCATTCACCCAACTGACTGAGAGTTGACTTCACTGAAGCTTGGAATGCATCAGACGTGAAAGCCTCCCTTGCACAATATCAGAATCAGAATCAGAATCAGAATCATCTTTATTTGCCAAGTATGTCCAAAACACACAAGGAATTTGTCTCCGGTAGTTGGAGCCGCTCTAGTACAACAGACAGTCAATTTACAGAACACTTTGGAGACATAAAGACATTGACAAAAAACAATTGTGCAAAAAGATGCAGAGTCCTCTAGCACTTAGAGCAGTTCGAATGACTAATATTGCAATAGTCCGGTGCAATGACCATTGTGAAAAGGGCGCTGAGACTTCAAGGAGTGTATGCGGTTTAAAGTGACGAGTAGTGCGATAATCTGGGACAATGGTTGTGCAAATGTTACAGATACTCCTCAATCAGTGTGCAAATGGAGCAGATGCTACTCTGGCATGAGTGGCCAGTATATGCAAATAGTGCAGCATGGCGAGACAACTACAGTGAGTGCACGAGTAATACATAATTGGCCCCACAGAAATGTGACAACGAACTCAAGTCAAAAAATTGCCAGCTTGTTGTAATGGAATTATAGGTTAGCTGTTTAAGAAGTTGATTGCAAGAGGGAAGAAGCTGTTGGAATGTCTGCTAGTTCTAGTTTGCATTGATCGGTAGCGCCTACCTGAGGGAAGGAGCTGGAAGAGCTGGTGACCGGGGTGCGGAGGGTCTGAGAGGATTTTGCACGCCCTTGTCTTAGTTCTGGCAGCGTGCAAGTTCTCAAGGGTCCAGTTCCTGAAGTCCATGATCATCTCTAGTCTTGAGCGTGTTCAGCTCCAGGTTGTGTCGGCCGCACCACAGCTCCAGCCGCTCCGCTTCCTGTCGATATGCAGACTCGTCACCGTCCTTGATGAGGCCGATGACAGTGGTGTCATCTGCAAACTTCAGGAGTTTGACAGTCGGGTTTGCTGAGGTGCAGTCGTTCGTGTAGAGAGAGAAGAGCAGCGGAGAGAGGACACAACCTTGGGGCGCCCCAGTGCTGATGCTGCATGTGGATGAGGTGGCCTCCCCCAGCCTGACCTGCTGTGTCCTGCCCGTCAGAAAGCTGTAAATCCACTGGCAGATGGCAGGTGAGACGCTGAGCTGGAGAAGCTTGGATGAAAGGAGTTCAGGGATGATGGTGTTGAACGCTGAGCTGAAGTCCATGAACAGGATCCTCGCGTAGGTCCCTGCACTGTCGAGGTGTTCTCGGATGAAGTGCAGTCCCATGTTGACTGCATCATCCGCAGATCTGTTCGCTTGGTAGGCAAACTGCAGGGGGTCCAGCAGGGGACCTGTGACACTCTTGAGGTGGTCCAGCACGAGACGTTCAAAGGACTTCATGACCACAGATGTCAAAGCGACAGGCCTGTAGTCATTCAGACCCGAGATTGCAGGTTTCTTGGGGACTGGAATGATGGTGGAGCGTTTGAAACAGGATGGAACTTCGCACATTTCCAGAGATCTATTGAAGATCTGAGTGAAGACTGGAGCGAGCTGGTCCGCGCAGACTTTGAGGCAGGATGGGGACACGTGGTCCGGGCCTGCCGCTTTGTTAATCTTTTGTTGTTTGAAGATGCGTCTCACATCCTGTTCATGGATGGTTAACGCAGAGGTCAGAGGTGTGATTGTGGTCGCGGGTGCAGCCGGGTGGGTGTGTGGTGTGAAACTGTCCTTTTCAAATCTGCAGTAGAAGGTATTCAAGTCGTTGGCTAGTGTGCTATTGTTCTCAGCTTATTCCAAGTGTTGCACTGAGACGACTGGTCATTAATTTTAACAAAATGCCGTTGGGCACAAGCACGTCATCGTGGGCGTTCCTCTTCGTTGGTTTACGTCGCTTCTTCGTTGTTTTTTGCCACTTCTTCTTTGCGGCTGGAGGACTAGGCATCGAAACTAGGAACTAAAATGTTTAAATTTGAGCGATTCCGGGAGAACCGGAACTTTAGTCCTGGTTCCAATCGGTTCTCGATTCTCGATGCCCAACCCTAATCAGAATCAGATTTTATTGGCCAAGTATGTTACGAGAGACAAATTTCTTGTGTGTCTTGTAACATAGCACAATAACGCTGATTCTCATTTTCATGTACAGGTATTTTCGCTTTCGAGCACAGGTGTCAAACGCAAGGACCAGATCAGGCCCGCAACATGATTTTATGTGGCCCCCAAAGGCAAAATCATCTGTGTCATCTTCGATGATTCTTGTTAAAATCTGTACCAAAATCTCACATTGTCATATATCATAAATGTTAATGTTAAGATATTGTAAGCATTTTTGTGTTACCAAACATTAATAATAGTTGAAAAACCCATTACCCTTGATTTCTGATTCCAAAACTAGTTCATACATTTCGTGTGTAAATATGATGAGGCGATTAAAGATTTTTATGGTTTCAGTCATAACGGCCCTCTGAGGGAAACCGTAACTACAGTGTGGCCCGTGACAAAAATTAGTTTGACACCCCTGCTTTGGACGTTCAAATAAAAAGAAGTTCATGCCCTGAATTTTGAACAATGATGTAACATTCAATGTGCAAGTACTTACTTTTATCAATGTCTACTATTCAATTTACAGCAAGCAAAGTTTTTAACATTTGATTCATCAACTGTTAACAAAATGCATAAATACCTCAGTTGAACAAGAGAAGCGGATGTCATTTTCGGATTCAGCGATGCAAAATTGTCCTAAATCAGTTGGAAAAACACAGACAACTTAAAAAAAAATTTTAACCCAGTGTTATTTTAAAGAAACCCTTCAACACAGTTCTTGCACCACTGATGCTGCTGTCATTCTTTATGTGAAGGCATCCAATTTGGAGGATGAATAAGTTAGAATTAGACGATAGAAAATGGATGGATTTTTTGTGATTTTACAATTATTGTACATGTTATTATAGGATTTTAAAATAACATTATACTTTTATTATGTAATAACTTTGATCCAACAATATGTTCATACTTGCATAAAGCATGATTTTCAGTCTGCCTCAAAGTGTTTCTGGCAAACAGTCTGACACCACAGGAGGGGGAAGCAGTGCCCTGTTCAAACTGCATTCGACCGTGTTCCTTGCACAGTTCTGTGGGGATGCTCCAGGAGTATGGGACCTGCTACGATGGGCCATTCGGTCCCTTTATAATCAGAGTAGTAGGTTTGCATTGCAGGCTGTAAGTCAACCTTTTTCCCGGTGGATGATGATTAATAGATTGATGGATATTGTTACACGTGTAAACATGAGTGACACAGCATCAGGGACAACTAAGGACATGCCTGAGACTTTCAAACAATAAGTCTTTGGATTTCAACTACTGGTACTTATCCCCTGCCAGCCCTTTGAAGTAAAGCAGTTTCAAGGCACTTTAACACTCACTGCATCTGTCAGACCCTGTGGCTGTACTCCAATATTCCCTCATCACTGATTTGAAGTGTAAGGGAATATTTAATAGTATAAGAGTTCAATGATTAATCAGTCTAAGGCCTTGTCGTGCGCCACGAGTACGTGCGTTCCTCATTATCCATCTTTTAATCATGTTTAAAGGATCTTAATAAGTACACGGAGAATAGCCACTAATAACCCATCTAATTAGTAAATCAAATCACTTGTTTTTATTTGAGGTAGGTACTACAGTATTGTCGAGAGAGAGAGAGACAGAGAGAGAGAGAGAGAGAGGAAAATAAGTGTCAGATAATGAATCCTCGGGAATGTAGTTACACCGTCCTGTGACTTCTGCTTGCAGACAAGCAGATCCTCTTCCTTTTTCACTTAATTTCACTCTAAATTTTTCCCAATTTCTTCAATATGTCCATCTTAATCCTTCACAATAATCTTTTCATTTAAAAGCAATCCCTTAAATTCGATCAATTTAAAGGGACAGATCCAACAAATAGAAATCAGTCAGAAATCCCCACATGGGAACCACAAATATAGTCCACACTAATGTGGGATGATGTAGTTCGCCTCACTTGAGATGATTGTTGGTATAAAGGAAATTGCCTATTATAATTGCACAATACTTGGAGGGAGATTCATTTTTAAGAATAATAATTCCTTTCTACATAGGCCAAATCCAACACCTAACTAAAACCCAATAATGAAAATTTGATGTTTTATTTTTTATTTGCTGGTAATGCCATGTAAACACATAAACAAAAAGTTAACAGAAGACTCAATTTTGGGAGGAAAACCCCACAATAACTTTTAGGAGAGTGTCCATTGGATATATGAGAAAGAAAAAAAATCACTCTTTTACAAGTTACATCAGCTTTATGTTTGCAGATGCAAAAATAAAACAGAAAGAAATGAACACTGTAACCACAGAGAAACATGAAGGCAGCTTTATTATGATGCTACAGTGCTGCGCAGGATACAATGAATTTGCAAGACGACTAAGGCATTCTGGAATATAATATGCTGCCTGGTGTCAGAAAACTACAGGTCATGGATCGTGCAATAGGATAATAACCCAAAACCTCACAGCTGAAAACACCCAAGATTGGCTAAGAACAACACAGTGGACTCTTATTTAGCGGCTGTTAATGAAACCTGCGCAAAATCCTATTGAACATCTGTGGAAGGAGCTGGCAGTCTGCCAGGGAGGAATCACATTGAACATCCACCAGTATTTTATATTTTCCCATTTTCCATAAAAGGAAGCCATATGGTATTAAACAGTTATTATCTCGCATTGGACAAAAGACAAACACTTGTTTTTCTTTTTGCTGTGGGCTTAATCTTTCATCATGTTGGAAATGCCTTACTGTATCTTTAAAGTGACATACGACATTTGTAATGGTAGACAATACAAATATAACACAAAAATGCAAGCAAGGTGACGTTGCATTTATTTCTGTTATCAAATTTTAGCACTGTTTTTCGGTAAGACACAATAACATTTTATACAGTAAATTGTTTCAAGTTCTTATTATCGTTACTAATGGAGGTAAATTTAGCATCTCTGGTACTAGTTTTATTTTTTTTTGCTTTCTTCAATGGGGTGTATTCTGCAACAATTCGTTAACCAAATAGCTTAATTGCGTAAGTCATTTCTGAACGTTTTCAGAAAACAAGTAAAAAAAATCAACAAACAAGGGGGTCCAGTCATCCTTTATTATTACCATGACCTTGATGGCTGACAATCTACACCGACAAAATGAAAAAAAAAATAATGTTTTGTTTCATTTTGTACACACTGTATCTACTGTATATCCACCCATCCATTTTCTTCCGCGTATTATCTATATTGTGGCCACAATTAAAACCATTTTTCCCTATGTCATGCAAGTCAGTGAACTTGAATTTCAGAAAGCGCCAGCCTAAAAAGGGCAACAAATTAATATCTCACATTCACCCATTCACAAACACACCAATATATTTGGGAAACAGAGAGGAACCAAAAATATTTAAATCTGATGTGGCGGTTTTCTCAGGGTACTCCGGTTTCCTCCCACATCCTAAAAACATGTGTGGTAGGTTGATTGAAGACTCTAAATTGCCTGTAGATGTGTATGTGAGTGCGGATGGTTGTTTGTTTCTATGTGCCCTGCGATTGGCTGGCGACCAGTCCAGGGTGTACCCCGCCTCTCGCCCCGAAGATAGCTGGGATAGGCTCCAGCACGTCCATTGTGAGCATATGCGGTACAGAAAAGGAATGGATGGATGGATTATAAATTTTTACTCCCATATATATTTCACTAGTTATCATTTCAATAACGTTACTTGCATTGGTAGCTGTGAACACTCATGCAAAGAGAGAAAAGTATACTTTATATACATATACTTTCATACTCTGTATATTTAAATATGTTCATTTTATAGGTGTAAATATATATTTTATGATAAGTAAAAAAACGTTTTAATATAAGCAAGATTGTATAACTTGACTTCAGACTTGCTTAAACCATGGGATGACTGATGACTGACTCAACTTGCTTGAAATTTAGTGGAGCCTCAACTCGGCTCGCCTGATTTTTGCCATAGTAACCTGGGACTCGCTTGAAACTTGAAGGTTAACACTTGTGACTTACTCGCAACTTGCGCTTATGTGATTTACTCCCACCTCTGCCAGACGGCATACTTGCTCATGTGAGCAACTGAACATTTAAGTCACTCTTGTAGGTGCTGATTTCGGAGCAGGAGTTTCTTTCTTGGTCGTCACCTTGAAAGTCGATCGACAGTGACACTGACGTTGCAGCAGTTTCAATTTCATGGCAGGCTTCAGCCTTGGTGGTTCCTGCAACAGTGCTGTACATCCAAACCAATTTTCTTTCACCTGAGTGTAACAATTTGAATCTTCTTGTACCCATATACAATTGTTTGAACTGGTGATCTTGACATCTAAAGCCGAATCTGTTGTTTAGAAATCCAGAAAGAAAGATTTGTTTTTTCTTTACTAAGTCCCATGGACGTTTCCATTGTGTATTTATAGATCCAATTAATCCGCTGGCTAAAAGAGCCTACCAGCTGTAGTCAATCATGATCACCTACAGAAAGTAAATAGGACTTGGCCTTATTGAGTAAAAATACATTTGAGAACCTTAAACCTGAGTGAAATATTAGATTAATGAATATACAGTATATATGTATTTGAGCATGTGTGTTTTGACGTTGTGTAGATTTAAGAAAATCTAGAATAAATTCAAACATAACTCTACAACTGAACAAGTCCTTTAGATACATGGGGGAAATTGCTACAATTAATATTGCCGGATAAATGTTTTACTTGCTTTCTAACAAGTTGGTTTATCATTTATTATAAAGATGAAGTAGGCAAAACAACCACAACTCATTATCATCATAAGTATTCTGTGAATTTAACCATCCTCTTTTTCTTCCAGAAACGGTTTGTCTGCCTTTGCTGCCATCCCCCTCGAGATTGAACACTTTGCATTTAAAAACTGGGCTACCCTGGCAGCTTGACAAATGAAAGCAATAGCATATTTGGAGACACCTGGTTCAACAGTTATTGAAGTTGATCACATAAAATTTGCATATAGATAAGGCATTCTTACCGAGAGTAAATCTCAGCATACAAAGTAGTTTTATTTTACTTCACTCTGTATTATACAGACAAATACTGCCATGGAATTTGAACGTGGAATGGTTTTAATGTTTGGGTAGCTGTTTTTAGCTGAATTTAGTGTAGACAAGCCGATAAGTATGCCAGTTGAGTATGTAATAATCCATCCATCCATTTTCTGTTCCGCTTTGTCCTCACAAGGGTTGCAGGCGTGCTGTAGCCTATCCCAGCTCTCTTCGGGTGAGAGGCGGGGTACACTCTGAACTGGTCGCCAGCCAACCGCAGAGTATGTAATTATCCATCCATCCATTTTCTGAGCCGCTTCTCCTCACTAGGGTCGCGGCCGTGCTGGAGCCTATCCCAGCTATCATCGGGCAGGAGGCGGGGTACACCCTGAACTGGTTGCCAGCCAATCGCAGGGCACATACAAACAAACACGCACAGTCACACCTACGGGCAATTTAGAGTCTTCAATTAATGGTTTGTAATTATACATAGTAAATATTATATTATATTTGAAAATATGTTTCTGTGCACTCAGGAAGAATTAACATTCAGTTTTACACATCGGTACTGTGGCTCTGAGCATGAATCACGGAAGAGTCATCTAATGCTTACACAGGTGATATGTTTACGCCAGTGTCGTGTGGTGAGGTATATGGTTGTAGAGGGACTGATACTAGAGACATTATTTATCCATTCATCCATTTACTGCCACCTATCTGAGGTTGGGTCGTCGGGGCAGAAGCTAAAGCAGGGAAGCCCAGACTTCCCTCTCCCCAGCCACTTCGTGCAGTTCTTCTGGGGGGATTCTGAGGCGTCTGTGGGACTATCCCAGCTATCTACGGGCGAGAGGCGAGGCACACCCTGAACTGATTACCAGCCAATTGCAGGACACATGCATTATAAACAAACAACCATTCGCACTCACATTCACACCTATGGACAATTTAGAGTCTTCAATTAACCTACCGTGTGTGTTTTTGGGCTGTAGGAGGAAACCGCAGTACCTGGGGAAAACCCACAGGCACGGGGGAACACAGGTGAGGCTGGATTTGATCCCAGAACTGTGAGACAAATGTGCTAACCAGTCATTCACTGGTATGTGTATATATATAAATATATATATATATATATAGATATTCAAACATGCAGATCATATCGATGTAAAGTCTACCATTAATGTGTTTTTCTTTTAGTTAGTCTGAGTAACAGAGGAGGCAGAGTTAGGGGGGTCTGAGGAACCCATCTCAACTGGCTCCTCTCTTTGTGGAGGAGCAGCAGTTCTACTCTGAGTCCCTCCCAGATGATCGAGTGCCACAACCCTATGAAGGAAACCTACTTCGGGCTGCTTGTATACCCTCGTGTCCTACCACTGTATTTATGTTTTTTTTTTTCTACCTCAGCAACTTTGGCCGCACTGATTGGCATGTCTGCGTTCATGTTCTCAGCCTCTGCTTCCTCTCGGGAAGATATGTCAGTTGGATTGAGGGGTTGAATGAAAGCCTCAATGTATTCTTTCCACCGGCTAACTACATCCCCAGTTCAAGTCAGCAAGCTCCCACCCGCTCTGTACATGGTGTGGACATTGGGTGGTTTTCCAGAACATCTTTGAATGAAAATTGTGCTTGATGACCTCACCAAACTCCTCCCACACTCCCAACAATAGTGTGGGCCACACTGTAGTTTTTGGTGCATGCCAGTTAGCCCTGGTAGTACAATTCTGGTTGAGTGGTTCATACAGCTACAACAAATGTATATGCCCATGTAATATGCCAGATTTCTGTACAATAACATAAAAAAAACATATATTCAATATATATTCATACAATAATAACATTTCATTTCAGATTACAGTTTGAATTGTACAAGTTAAACATATTTGCAACTTCCCCTTGTGTCAAGGAAACATTCTTACAGCTATTTTGTCAATGATAAAGTGCAGTATTACGAAATATAAAACAATGATGCAATAATGTATGATTGCATAAAAAAAACGCACACACACAAAGAAAACTTTGTTCTGTGTTAGACAAACTCAAATTAAGTGTAAATGCACTTTGGTCAGGTTAAAACCTACCTGCAAGTGAATAGCGTGTACCTTCTCAATCACAGAGTCTGAAGGACCAGGAAGAGATCATTGTGCTGGCCTAAAATATATTTCCCATCTATTCTGCTGATTGGTCACTGTGCATCCCCAAACTACAGTGGAAAAGGAACACTCTCGGTCCAAAGTGTGGTAATGAGGTGACCGGGGAATGCAGGTTGTCTTTCACAGCTAGTTTCCAAAAGTTTGACCCAGCCCAATTAATCCTGCGAGTTAAAAAGGTCAGGGCTCTGTGTTAAAGGGCTTGGGAAAAGATATACAAGGACCTTTTTCAGGGACCTCATTATTTAAGCTTCATCATCATTCATTATAAAAGCATTGATATTGTATAAAGATGACGAGAGATCCAATCGGAGTCGAAGGTGGAGAGCTGCCTAAAACAGTGCTCTCAACTTTTGTTACCCTGGGACATACATTTTCCTATTGTTGCCAAGTCACAACCAACGTTGATATACGTTAAGAACAATTAAGAAAATTGATTATTAAAAAATAGCCCTTGAAAGCACATTAAAAAAATAAACTTGACATCCCCTAAAATGTTTATAATTGTCTATATTAATAGTTTAAACTATAATATGTATATGTATACCACAAACTCTGATCCTAAAACACTAATAAAATTTCAAACTCATCTCACAACATTACCCTTAAAATGAAATGGCTTACAGATGATCTGATTCAAAAGTAATGCACCGAAGACCTTAAGCGCCATTTTGTGGCATCTTAGAGTATGATAGAAAGAGCGCAAAAAACAAAAATAGGTGAGTTCTTCATCACAGATGATAGGTTCCACAGGAAAAAAAAGCACGACGAGGTGAATTTGTGAATAGCGAACCACTAATTGTTGGGGTTCCACTGTATGCCATATTTTTAAACATAACTACATGGGCTAACATGTTCAAAGTGCCTTTCGGGGCACCTTGTTGAGTATGAACATGACAACTACACATACAAAAACAAATACACTATATTGCCAAAAGTATTCACTCACCTGCCTTGACTAACATGGGTTTTTAAGTGATATCCCATTCTAAATCCATATGGTTTAATATGATGTTGGTCTACCCTTTGCAGCTAAAACAGCTTCAACTCTTGTGGGAAGGCTTTCAACAAGGTTTAGGGGTGTGTTTATGGATCTTTTTGCCCTTTCTTCCAGAAGCATATTTTTGAGGTCACACGCTGATGTTGGTTGAGAAGGCCTGCCTCATTGTCCACTCGAAATCAACCCAAAGGTATTCTTTCGGGTTTAGGGTAGAACTCTGTGCAGGCCAGTCAAGTTCATCCATACCAAATTCATCATGTCTTTATGGACCTTGCTTTATACACTTGTGCACATACATGTTGGAACAGAAAGGGGTAATCCCCAAACTGTTTGAATGGCCAAAATCTCTTGGTATGCTGAAGCATTCAGAGTTCCTTTGACTGGAGTTCAGGGGCTAATATTTTGGTCATTTCTATCGTTGTTGGAACAGTTTTGAGCCGGCCCCTTCCTGTTCCAAACATGACTGTGCATCAGTGCACAAATCAAGGTTCATAAAGACATGATGTGGATGAACTTGACTGGCCTGCAAAATCCTGACTTCAACCCTACAGAACACTTTTGAATGAATTAAAGTGGAGACTGAGAAATGCAGCCCTATGGGGGGCACAAGTCAGTGCAAACTGTGGGCCGGTCCCAAGCCCGGATAAATGCAGAGGGTTGCGTCAGGAAGGGCATCCGGCTTAAAACCTTGCCAAACAAATATGAGCGTTCATCCAAAGAATTCCATACCGGATCGGTCGTGGCCCGGGTTAACAACGTCCGCCACCAGTGCCGTCAACCTGCAGGGCGCCGTTGGAAATTCAGCTACTGTGGGTCGAAGTCAAAGAAGAAGAAGAGGTGGAAAGCGGGTTCTTCGGCAGAAAGAGAAGAGGAAAACACAGAGCCTAGAACTGAATGTGGGGACTTTGAATGTTGGGACTATGACAGGAAAATCTCGGGAGTTGGTTGAGATGATGATTAGGAGAAAGGTTGATATATTGTGTGTCCAGGAGACCAGGTGGAAAGGCAGTAAGGCTAGAAGTTTAGGGGCAGGGTTTAAATTATTTTACCATGGTGTAGATGGGAAGAGAAATGGAGTCGGGCTTATTTTAAAAGAAGAGTTGGCAAAGAATGTCTTGGAGGTGAAAAGAGTACCAGATCGAGTGATGAGGCTGAAATTTGAAATTGAGGGTGTTATGTGTAATGTGATTAGTGGCGATGCCCCACAGGTAGGATGTGACCTAGAGGTGAAAGAGAAATTCTGGAAGGAGCTAGATGATGTAGTTCTGAGCATCCCAGACAGAGAGAGAGTCGTAATTGGTGCAGATTGTAATGGACATGTTGGTGAAGGTAATAGGGGTGATGAAGAAGTGATGGGTAAGTACGGCATCCAGGAAAGGAACTTGGATGGACAGATGGTGGTAGACTTTGCAACAAGGATGCAAATGGCTGTAGTGAACACTTTTTTCCAGAAGAGGCACGAACATAGGGTGACCTACAAGAGCGGAGGTAGAAGCACACAGGTGGATTACATCTTGTGCAGACGATGTAATCTGAAGGAGGTTACCAACTGTAAGGTAGTGGTAGGGGAGAGTGTGGCTAGACAGCATAGGATGGTGGTGTGTAAGATGACTCTGGTGGTGGGGAGGAAAATTAGGAAGACAAAGGCAGAGAAGAGAACCATGTGGTGGAAGCTGAGACAGGACGAGTGTTGTGCAGTTTTTCGGGAAGAGGTGATACAGGCGCTCGGTGGACGGGAGGAGCTTCCAGAAGACTGGACCACTGCAGCCAAGGTGATCAGAGAAGCAGGCAGGAGAGTACTTGGTGTATCTTCTGACAGGAAAGGAGAGAAGGAGACTTGGTGGTGGAACCTCACAGTACAGGAAATCATACAAGGAAAAATGTTAGCTAAGAAGAAGTGGGACACTGAGAGGACCGAGGAGAGGCGAAAGGAATACATTGAGATGCGACACAGGGCAAAGGTAGAGGTGGCAAAGGCAAAACAAGAGGCATATGATGACATGTATGGCAGGTTGGACACTAAAGAAGGAGAAAAGGATCTATACAGGCTGGCCAGACAGAGGGATAGAGATGGGAAGGATGTGCAGCAGGTTAGGGTGATTAAGGATAGAGATGGAAATATGTTGACTGGTGCCAGCAGTGTGCTAGTTAGATGGAAAGAATACTTCGAGGAGTTGATGAATGAGGAAAATGATAGAGAAGGGAGAGTAGAAGAGGCAAGTGTGGTGGACCAGGAAGTGGCAATGATTAGTAAGGGGGAAGTTAGAAAGGCATTAAAGAGAATGAAAAATGGAAAGGCAGTTGGTCCTTATGACATTCCTGTGGAGGTATGGAAGCATCTAGGAGAGGTGGCTGTGGAGTTTTTGACCAGCTTGTTCAATAGAATTCTAGTGCGTGAGAAGATGCCTGAGGAATGGAGGAAAAGTGTACTGGTGCCCATTTTTAAGAACAAAAGTGATGTGCAGAGCTGTGGCAACTATAGAGGAATAAAGTTGATGAGCCACACAATGAAGTCATGGGAAAGAGTAGTGGAGGCTAGACTCAGGACAGAAGTGAGTATTTGCGAGCAACAGTATGGTTTCATGCCTAGAAAGAGTACCACAGATGCATTATTTGCCTTGAGGATGTTGATGGAAAAGTACAGAGAAGGTCAGAAGGAGCTACATTGTGTCTTTGTAGATCTAGAGAAAGCCTATGACAGAGTACCCAGAGAGGAACTGTGGTACTGCATGTGGAAGTCTGGAGTGGCAGAGAAGTATGTTAGAATAATACAGGACATGTACGAGGGCAGCAGAACAGCGGTGAGGTGTGCTGTAGGTGTGACAGAAGAATTTAAGGTGGACGTGGGACTGCATCAGGGATCAGCCCTGAGCCCCTTCCTTTTTGCAGTGGTGATGGATAGGCTGACAGATGAGGTTAGACTGGAATCCCCATGGACCATGATGTTTGCAGATGACATTGTGAACTGCAGTGAAAGCAGGGAGCAGGTGGAGGAACAGTTAGAAAGATGGAGACATGCACTGGAAAGAAGAGGAATGAAGATTAGCCGAAGTAAAACAGAATATATGTGCATGAATGAGAGGGGTGGTGGGGGAAGAATGAGGCTACAGGGAGAAGAGATAGCAAGGGTAGAGGACTTTAAATACTTGGGGTCAACAGTCCAGAGCAATGGTGAGTGTGGTCAGGAAGTGAAGAAACGGGTCCAAGCAGGTTGGAACTAGTGGAGGAAGGTTTCAGGTGTGTTATGTGACAGAAGAGTCTCTGCTAGGATGAAGGGCAAAGTTTATAAAACAGTGGTGAGGCCAGCCATGATGTATGGATTAGAGACAGTGGCACTGAAGAGACAACAGGAAGCAGAGCTGGAGGTGGCGGAAATGAAGATGTTGAGGTTCGCTCTTGGAGTGACCAGGTTGGATAAAATTAGAAATGAGCTCATCAGAGGGACAGCCAAGGTTCGATGTTTTGGAGACAAAGTTAGAGAGAACAGACTTCAATGGTTTGGACACGTCCAGAGGAGAAATAGGTAGAAGGATGATGAGGATGGAGCTGCCAGGCAAGAGAGCTAGAGGCAAGAGAGCTAGAGGAAGACCAAAGAGAAGGTTGATGGATGTCGTGAGGGAAGACATGATGGCAGTTGGTGTTCGAGAGGAGGATGCAGGAGATAGGCTCTCATGGAAAAGGATGACGCGCTGTGGCGACCCCTAACGGGACAAGCCGAAAGGAAAAGAAGAAGAAAGTGGAGACTGAGAGCCAGGCCTTGTCGTCCAACATCACTGGGTAAACTCACAAATGCGCTTCTGGAAAAATATCATAAATTCTGATAAACACACTCCTAAACTTTGTGGAAAAAACTTTCCCAGACGAGTAACCCCTACTCCATTTCTCTTCCCATCTACACCATGGTAAAATTATTTAAACCCTGCTGCCTTTCCAACTGGTCTCCTGGACACACAATATATCAAACTTTCTCCTAATCATCATGTCAACCAACTCTAAAGCTTTTCCTGTCATATTCCCAACATTCAAAGTCCAAACCCCAGTCTTCAGAACTGTGAGGCAGATGTGCTAAGCAGTCGTCCACCGTAAATATTAAGTAAATTGCAATTGTGCAAGTTTTTGAAAAAATCCCCCAAAATATTGCATTTTGCCTATTAGTTAGACTAGAATCCCCGTGGACCATGATGTTTGCAGATGACACTGTGATCTGTAGTGAAAGCAGGGAGCAGGTGGAGGAACAGTTAGAAAGATGGAGGCATGCACTGGATAGCAGAGGAATGAAGATTAGCCCAAGTAAGACAGAATATATGTACATGAATGAGAGGGGTGGTGGGGGAAGAGTGAGGCTCCAGCGAGAAAAGCAAGGATGGAGGACTTCAAATACTTGGGGTCAACCGTCCAGAGCAATGGTGAGTGTGGTCAGGAAGTGAAGAAATGGGTCCAAGCAGGTTGGAACGGGTGGAGGAAGGTGTCAGGTGTGTTATGTGACAGAAGAGTCTCTGCTAGGATGAAGGGCAAAGTTTATAAAACAGTGGTGATGTACGGATTAGAGACAGTGACACTGAAGAAACAACAGGAAGCAGAGCTGGAGGTGGCGGAAATGAAGATGTTGAGGTTCGCTCTCGGAGTGACCAGGTTGGATACAATTAAAAATGAGCTCATCAGAGGGACAGCCAAGGTTCGATGTTTTGGAGACAAAGTTAGAGAGAGTAGACTTCAATGGTTTGGACACGTCCAGAGGAGAAATAGTGCGTATATTGGTAGAAGGATGATGAGGATGGAGCTGCCAGGTAAGAGAGCAAGAGGAAGACCAAAGAGAAGGTTGATGGATGTCGTGAGGGAAGACATGAGGGCAGTTGGTGTTCGAGAGGAGGATGCAGGAAAAGAAAAAGATGCTACATACTTCTGGAAGGAACAAGACAGAATCCAATTGGAAAGAAGTGCAATGGCAAAAAGCAAAACAGCTTGCAAGACAATACTTCGTCACCTTCCTTCCACTGGAGACGCACCGAAATAGCAACCAAGGCTAATTGAAAACAGGTGCACCTCGGAGGCTCCATCACCAATTAGCCAGGCGCGACTGTGGTAAGAGGGAAAATTATATCACCAGCAGGCAGAAAGACAGAATATGACAGTACTCCTCCCTCAATGAACACCCCCTGGCAGATTACCTGGTTTTGAAGGGTGACTTGCATGGAACTCCTGGAGGATGGACGGATCCAGGATCGAGGAGCAGGGGACACGTTGATGCTCATCTGGACCATAACCCTCCCAGACAAGTAGGAATTGAAGCCCCCTGCCCCTCCAGTGGAAAATGGACCTCACAGTGTAAACTGGCCCACCATCCAGGGGTGGTGGTGGAGGAGGAGGAGGAGGAGGTAAAGAAGAAGAAGAAGAAGACTTTTGACTTTTTCAAGAAACTATTTAGCACACCTTTTGACAAAAAAAGATCCCAATATGCATTTACTTTAAAATCCTGAAAAATATATTACCAGAAACATAATTGAATAAAAACAGATGAAAATTTACACAAAATAAATAAAAGAAAAATTAAAAATTCAACACCAGTGATCCATATTCATCTACTGAACACAAAACATTCCCAATAGTCCACCGATCCACAAAATCCTCCAGATTATTGGTAACCGTATAAAAGGTGTGCTCCACCCTTAAACGGGCTGCCACCAACCCTCTCAAACAGTAAAGCGGATCAGTCCAACTAGCTCCAACAATCTTGTTTTTCCTACTTTTCCATATAGCCAATTTAGCACTTGCAAACATAAAATTCATTAACACCACAGTTTTCTTTCTTTTTCTGGAATAAGTTGGTCCAAAAATAAAAAGATGGAAAGAGAAAACCTCTCCCAACCCCTCCACCCACTCCTTTAACATTTTAAAGAAAGCAGCCAACCGGGGACATAGAAGCACTAAGTAGTCCAATGTCTCTGGGTGTAAACAAAATGGACAACCTTCCCCAGTGCTAGGGTCAAAGTGAGCTCTGTATCTGTTCGTAGCTATTATTCCATGTATAATCCTCCATTGGATGTCACCCCTCCATTTTTCAACAGGAGGTTTATACAGGACCCACCAGCTTCCTTTTGGGGAAAATTCCGAACCAAACACCTCTGTCCACCTCGACTCTCTGACTCCAGTGAGCGATCCATTGTTCAGCACCTTTACACAACTCTCATACAGCCGCTTTCCACTACAAGAGCTGAAGTTCCCAAGTTTTGGAGTTTTTAGGGACAGTACAATTCCACATTGCTCCCTCCATTCCCCACCAGCAGGAATCACGCCAAGAGGAGGAAAAACGTACTCAGCCCCCTCACTCCACTGGTGAGCTAAATCACTGTTCCGTATAAAGTCCTGGTGTTTTTCTGATAGCGACTGCCACACCTCCTTCACCAGACCCTGTAGAACCCGGTTGGAGTGGACACCAGTCTTCTCAGCCAGTGTCTCTGGGGATGTCCTTATTAGGTGTCCCATCTTCACAATCCCTGCCTCCCTGAAAGCGCTTCTCATTGTGCCAGACAAAAAGGCACTCAAAGGTAGAAAACTGTTATTGAATAGTGGCTCTTCAAACAACCACAATCCAGGCTCTGCAGAGGCTCGAGTAAAGTCCAAAGTCTGCCAAGCATCAAGGACAGAGCTGTAAAAAGGTGACAGTCCATCCAAACCGGAGCTAGAGGACAGCAGAAACAGATGTTTGTCATAACCTAGCCGTCCGGCCCTCCGGAGCAGCAGACGAGCGACGGCTGACCAGCAGATTGAGTCTTTGTACAACAGCCTCTGTGCCGTCTGTAAACGAAAACCAGCCATCCTGGAGGCAATGTCTATAAGGCCCTGCCCCCCTTCCGTCACAGGGAGATACAGGACTGACGCTCTCATCCAGTGATGACCAGACCAGAAAAAGTCCACCAGCATCTTCTGTAGCTGTTTAATCAGTCCTGGTGGGGGTGCTAACACCTGAAGTCTGTGCCACAAAAGAGAGGTGACGAGATTGTTTACAATCAGAGTTGCTACACATCGTGAAAGCCTCCTTTGCACATCCATCCATCCATCCATTATCTGAGCCGCTTATCCTCACAAGGGTCGCGGGAGTGCTGGAGCATATCCCAGCTATCATCGGGCAGGAGGCGGGATACACCCTGAACTGGTTGCCAGCCAATTACAGGGCACATATAAACAAACAACCATTCGCACTCACATTCACACCTACGGGCAATTCAGAGTCTTCAATTAACCTACCATGCATGTTTTTGGGATGTGGGAGGAAACCGGAGTGCCCGGAGAAAACCCACGCAGGCACGGGGAGAACATGTAACCTCCACAGAGGCGGGGCCGGGGATTAAACCCCGGTCCTCAGAACTGTGAGGCAGATGCTCTAACTAGACGTCCACTGTGCTGCCCTCCTTTGAACAGTATAATCTTATTCCAAGTGTTGCACTGAGGCGACTGGTAATTAATTTTCTCAAAGTTAAGACATACTTTTGTTTGCCGCCGCCACCGTTGGGCACAAGCACATCTTCGTGTGCGTTCTTCTTCGTTGGTTTTCGTCACTTCTTCTTCGGGGTCAGCGGACTAGGCATCGAAACTGAAATTTCCTGGAGAACCGGAACGTTAGTCCAGGTTCCAATCGGTACTTGAGTCTCGATGTCCAACCCTATTCCACACTCTGACCATGGGCTGAAATAAACCACGGCAGCTGCTGTCTTTTACCCGATTAACGGTTATCACTCAGGGATGGTGCAGGTTGTGGTCCAGAGTACTTACAGGAACTCAGGGTCTTACCAGAGGGATTGGTACAGGCAGGCGTGAATGAAGGTATTCCGACAGGATTGTTGGTTGAAGACACTGTGGTCCTGGATGAGCGTGATGATCTGGCAGAACAGTTGGCAACATAGTGACCTGGTAACCTGCAGTAAAGACAAGAGTTGCGATTTCATCCATCCTGTGCATTCCGCTGGTATTAGTTGACCTCCGCCCTACTGCATGTTTTCCACTGCCGCCACCGACTACTGCTTTAAAGACATGGCTGTGGAAGGTTGATTGATCCCAGGATCAATTACAGGAGCTGGAACCAGCGCCATAGATTATCCTGCAGGCACACCACGGAACTCCACTGCTCTCTCCCGTTGCTGTTCCTGCTGACTAATTCTAGAGCCGAAGTTTCATCTTGAGCAGTCCATATTTTTATTTGTGGAATAAGACCCCGCTGAAAAATGCAACAAAGTGCTGAGTCTTCAAAACTGCTCTCTGATGGCAGGCTGCATAACGAAATAAGATAATTTGTCACTGAAAGTTTTTCTTGCAAAAAAGCAAGAAGCTGATTGCCCACTTCTGTGCCTTTGATCAGATAATCAGAAACACTACTCATCGCTGTAATAAAGGTGGACAAGGAAGAATGTATCACCATAGCCCATGCAGCAGCTTAAATTCTTAAGTCAACTCATAATGAAAGCGACCCTCACCGAGTCAAGGAAATAAGTGAGCGGTCATTGATCAAACACAAGTAAATACTCACAAAACCAACAAATTAATGGGGTCCATGACTTCATGAATTGAATGGTCGTGCTGACCCTCAAGTAGGGTTGAGCATCGTTTGAATTTGAGCGATTCCACTCCTGATTCCAGTTCCAAATGATTCTCGATTCCAATTCTTTTCGGGGGCTGGGTCAAAAAAGTTTGCATGGTCTAAATAAAGGGTATCCAAATTATGAACATCCATTTTCTTAGCAGCCCGCAGCATAAACTAAAATGAACATTTCACTCGGGGTTCTTTATTACCAGTATCAATATCAAACCTATGAACTAAAAAGGCAATGTGTGTGGAACTAACCCAATTGACTTAATAATCATTAATTAATTTTTCAGCTCAAAGTTAAATATAGCATTGTTAAAATAGTTATTTGAAACTCTTTTATCATGTCAAATGGTTTATATGTGCAAGTTTCAACTTGACTTCCTGTTTTAAGCTTGTGGCCTTTTATTTTGAAGGGAATGCACCGGAACTCGGCATTTTGGCATGAAAAATCACCACACGATACCAGTGAATTTTGAAAACGAAAGTAATGGAACCGAATGCTATAAAACGTTGATTCCTTTGCCTACCCACCGATGAGGCACAAGGTTAGTGTTTGTGATACTGTGAGACAACGTTAATATGAATTTTGTCCCAATGCATTGTGATGTAAAGTTGCTAGTTTGACCTTTGGTGAAAATATAGCTCAATGTTAAGCTTTTTTTTCTGTCATCGGTTCTTACGTTGGTTTGAAGACTAAAATAAATGCTAAAAAACATCAGAGCAAAAGTGCAACCAACCGCTTACCTTGTTAGCTGCCTCAATGTTGGCATAGACATTTTATTGTTTCACTCACCCAATTGTCTGAGAGTGAGCACGTCAGACTTCTACACATCGTTAAAGCCTCCTTTGCACAATATAATCTTATTGCAAGTGTTCCACTGGGGAAACTGGCCATTAATTTAAGGTTAAAATTAAGACACACTTTTGTTAGCCGCAACCGCTGGGCACAAGCACGTCTTCGTGCGAATTTTTCTTCGTTGGTTTTCGCATCGCTCTCTTCTTCGGGGACGGTGGACTGTAGGCATTGAAACTCGGAACCGAAATGTTTAAATTTGAACGATTCTGGGAGAACCGTAACGTTATTCCCGGTTCCAATCGGTTCTCGATTCTTGTTGCCCAACCCTACCCTCAAGTGCTCCCCAGCTCAACAAAGCCTGACACAATTCTTCAGTGTCTACGTGGTCTGTTAGACAGAGTAGTCGCAAATGGTTGGCTAATGGTCAAAGGATGGACTACAAAGCCGGGTTTAAAATTTGAACGATAACTCAGCCTTTATTTGAACACAAGGGGCACGCAAGTGTGAGACACACCAAGTAAAGGTAATTAACTGAAAAACGATGACAAAAGGTCATCGCAATAACTAGAACACGTGGCTAGAAATGCAAACAAAAAGAACTGGACAGAATCTACACAAAATAAAAAAACAAGAAACTAAAAATCACATAAATACTTAATATGACTAAAGAAACTAAGTACTGGAAGCGACGAGAAAAGTAAACTGTATAATAATAAAAAAATTTAAAAAATCAAAGAAATAGTACAATGAAACAAACCTCATGTACTTTTGGAAGCGACGAGACAGAGTCCAACTGGAAAGAAACGAGGTAACAAGAGCAATGGCAACAAGCAAAACAGCATGCAAGACAATAATCTGGCACTTTCATCTGCAAAAAGCAGAGAGATAATACTTCCTCCCAATCAGGCTCTTCCAGGTCTCACTGTCAATACCAACATGAGCATTGAAATACCCTAGCGAGAGTGCTCCCAAGCTCCCGATCTAAGCACTCCAAAAAGGGTGGATACTCTGAGCTGCTGTTTGGCGCAGAGGCACGAATAATAGTCAGCAGGCTACGAAATCGTTCAACGGGGTGAACCCTAACATGGAAGCACCGAGCCGGGGGTCAATAAGTATGCCTACATGCGCTCAGTGCCTCTCACCTGGATCTATATTAAGTCAAAAGTTCCTGACCTCCCACACCAGGTAAGGCTCCTTCTCCATCAGGATAGTGATGTTCCACGACTGCCAAGGTCCTCGCCTTTAGCAACGACCCAGTTCACATTGCACCCGACCCACTTGGCCCCCTGAGAAGAGGCCCCCACGTTGTCTCTTCGGGCTGTGCTCGGCCGGGCCTGCACCCATGGTACCACCAGACATTCGTCATTGATCCCCACCACCAGGCCTAGCTCCAGAAGGGGACCACGGCGACCCACATCCAGGTGAGGAAAAACATGGTCTAATTTTGTTAGTTATCATAGGATGTCATGAGCCATGCTTAGTCTGGTCCCTCACCTCAGAGCTGTTTACCATGGGTGTCCCTACCAGAGCATGAAGCACCTGACAATTTAGGGCTATATTCTCCTATTTGTGCATACGCCCTTTTTAACAGACCTGGGCTTGCACACTTTTCATCTGCACAGGTTATTCTGTCTAGACTGCTGACACACCCATGATGAGTCAGCTAAAACACTAAAGAGGGGTGATTAACTGACAGCTGAGGCTGACTTAGTACTGTATATTGCTGTATTGCTTTTTATACATGGGCTATGCAGAATCTCCAGGTGTGTTTGTTTGTTTATTTGTTTGTTTTACTATAAAGTCATCAGTTTGGAGATGGGGGGTGGGGGGGTCCACCCGACAGCAACAACATATAAAATATGACTAAATACAGCCACTTTATACTATAATCGATTCCTTTATCCACACCAGCTATGCAGTGAATTTGGTCTCCACTTCTGCCACTGACTCCACACCAAGACATGGGGGGTCAATTTCGACAATGAAAAAGGGGGATTCCAAAGGCAATTAGTTGTTTACCAATTGCTCCAAAATTGATTTAAAAAAAAAATAACTGCCAGTTTCATTTTCTTGAGAAAAACAAAAAAAAACAAAGAACATAAAATCAACTTGTTTGTGAAATATGGACCATTAAGACCCACACCACTTCAAGAGGAAAAGTGTCTATGTCAATGGGAGAATATGCGGAAGGCCAGATTTTTAGGTTTGCTCCACCCAGAGTGGCTATGTTGCATGAAGGTACACAAATGACAGACTTAGTTGATCGGAGAATCTGTGGACCAGGAAAAGCGTGCAGCTGCACACGTTTTTCCTCTAACGCACATGGAAGAATATGGCCTTGAGCTCCTAGGATCATAAGGAAACGCAAACCCCTCTACCACAATAACGTGACAGCTCATGAAGGAGGATATGATTAATAGTTAAATCAATAACATTAACCACTATAACTAAAGGTAATGTTCAGTGAAAGTGAAGAAATCGTGGTCTTTTCCATGAGAGAGATTAGCACTACTTGTTCTTGTGCAGCACAAATAACGCAGCAGAGGATAATGGGAAATGGAGTCCCAAAATCGCCAACACGACCATGCCAGCACATGAATGACAGACTGACTGAGACTGACTGAACACAACTGAGAAAATGACAAAATAAAAAAATACTATTATACACCCAATCTTAGTCTATACCATCTCTAACCCAGCTGCAAGCACATGGTGAACACAAAACACTCTACATAGAAAGGTCCAAAGGAACATTCATATTTTGATGCAGACTTGCAAAACACATGCAACCACCACGGTGCCACAATTTTTGATCAACCCTTTAAACATAGCATGCTGATGAAATGCACAATCATAAACTCATATATGTGAACAAAAGGCATTATATCTCTCATGATGTTTTGAAGATCGGCGTGTGGAATTTGTTGGAAGATCGGAAATGGAAAAATTGAAAGTCCTGTTCTTCATCTCTTCTGTCCAGTGCTTTTTCATCCTCAAGCTCCATCCCCCAGTGTTTCCCTGACTGTGCTGGCCATGTGCTTGAAGTAGACTGCAAAGTCAATCATTTGGTTTCATTTTTGTGTCTTTTTTTTTTGCTTGGCGCTTCTGCTAACCTCTTGTCTCTCTTGTCTCTCAGATCTCCAGGCGAGGAGGAACTTGAAAAGGTGCAGTGTATCACCTGCTTGCTCAAGCTGCGACAATAAGGTGCTTTTCACTTCACAACAGCAATGCACATCCATTACTTAAAAGGCACTGTCATAAAGCAGTTTGAGACCTCTATTTCTTAAGGAGAAAAGAAAGAATTACAGTGGGTACGGAAAATTTTTCATACCCCTTAAATTTTTCACTTTGTTATATTGCAGCCATTTGTTAAAATCATTTAAGTTCATTTTTCCTCATTAATGTACACACAGCACAACATATTGACAGAAAAATAAACATAATTGTTGACATTTTTGCTGATTTATTAAAAAAGAAAAACTGAAATATCACACAGCCATAAGTATTCAGACCCTTTGCTGTGACACTCATATATTTAACTCGGGTGCTGTCCATTTCTTCTGATCATCCTTGAGATGGTTCTACTCCTTCATTGGTGTCCAGCTGTGTTTGATTATACTGATTGGACTTCATTAGGAAAGCCACACACCTGTCTATATAAGACCTGACAGCTCACAGTGCATGTCAGAGCAAATGAGAATCATGAGGTCAAAGGAACTGCCTGAGGAGCTCAGAGACAGAATTGTGGCAAGGCACAGATCTGGCCAAGGTTACAAAACGAATTCTACTGCACTTAAGGTTCCTAAGAGCACAGTGACCTCCATAATCCTGAAATGGAAGATGTTTTGGACGATCAGAACCCTTCCTAGAGCTGGCCGTCCGGCCAAACTGAGCAATTGGGGGAGAAGAGCCTTGGTGAGAGAGGTAAAGAAGAACCCAAAGATTACTGTGGCTGAGCTCCAGAGATGTTGACGGGGGATGGGAGAACGTTCTAGAAAGTCAACCATCACTGAAGCCCTCCACCAGTCCGGGCTTTATTGCAGAGTAGCTCGACGGAAGGCTATCCTCAGTGCAAGACACATGAAAGCTCGCATGGAGTTTGGTGAAAAACACCCGAAGGACTCCAAGATGGTGAGAAATAAGATTCTCTGGTCTGATGAAACCAAGATAGAAATTGTTGGCCTTAATTCTAAGTGGAATGTGTGGAGAAAACCAGTCACTGCTCATCACCTGTCCAATAAAGTCCCAACAGTGAAGAATGGTGGTGGAATACTGAATACTTATGGCTGTGTGATATTTCAGTTTTTCTTTTTTAATAAATCTGCAAAAATTTCAACAATTACGTTTTTGTTCTGTCAATATGGGGTGCTGTGTGTACATTAATGGGGAAAACAATGAACTTAAATGATTTTAACAAATGGCTGCAATATAACAAAATGTGAAAAATTTAAGGGGATCTGAATACTTTTCACTGTAAAAATGAAAAGGTGTTGACAACTTGAATGAGCAATTAAAAATTCAACATTTAAACAATATAGCGTAAAATAAAATAAAAATGAAGTCATAAGAGTAAAGGCTTTTGGATTTTGTTGCCTTTAAGTTAATTATTTAATTTTATTTAATCAATTCATCAGCTAGTTAAAGGCACTGTCAGAGGCAATATAAATAGTGCGTGAATAAAATAATAATTTAGCTGATATATGACTCTGCAACATATCATGTATGAGAGTTAGAATCAGCATGTCCAGTTTTTATTAAGTGAGTTGACAAAGCATTTTGATAATATACTGTACAAATGTTGTCATCCCTCTGGCTACAAATACAATAAGCTTGCTCACAAACAATAGCAGTATTTCTGATGAACAGATTTTTATTTCAACCACATTTAAAGCAAAAATAAATGCCTTACAAATTTGACACACAACAGAGAAGAGTGCCCTTAACAACCCTGGTGAATTTAGTACTATAAGTATAGTACATCAAAGGAGGCTCCAAAATTGTGAAAAATCAAGCTGGGTTCATTGTGGTGAAACCCTGTAGGTGTGCCCGGTGAGCTGAATACTCTGAAACCATGCCCTGCTCATTTGTTAACTGTCTACTGTCATTACTGTAGACAGCTCCAGCTCTGCTTCCTGTTGTCTCTTCAGTGCCACTGTCTCTAATCCGTGCATCATGGCTGGCCTCACCACTGTTTTATAAACTTTGCCCTTCATCCTAGCAGAGACTCTTCTGACACCTTCCTCCACACGTTCCAAACTGCTTGGACCCGTTTCTTCACTTCCTTACCACAATCACCATTGCTCTGGACTGTTGACCCCAAGTATTTAAAGTCCTCCACCCTTGCTATCTCTTCTCCCTGTAGCCTCACTCTTCCCCCTCCACCCCTCTTATTCAAGCACATATGTTCTGTCTTACTTTGGCTAATCTTCATTCCTCTCCTTTCCAGTGCATGCCTCCACCTTTCTAACTGTTCCTCCACCTCCTCCCTGCTTTCACTGCACAGATCACAATGTCATCTGCAAACATCATGGTCCACGGGGATTCCAGTCTAACCTAATCTGTCAGCCTATCCATCACACCTGCAAACAGGAAGGGGCTCAGGGCTGATCCCTGATACAGTCCTACCTCCACCTTAAACTCCTCTGTCACACCGATAGCACACCTCGCCACTGTTCTGCTGCCCTCGTACATGTCCTGTATTATATTAACATACTTCTCTGCCACTCCAGACTTCCGCATGCAGTACCACAGTTCCTCTCTGGGTACTCTGTCAGAGGCTCTAGAGCCACAAAGGCACAATGTAGCTCCTTCTGACCTTCTCTGTACTTTTCCATCAACATCCACTGCTCTTTCCCATAACTTCATTGTGTGGCTCATCAACTTAATTCCTCTATAGTTCCCACAGCTCTGCACATCACCCTTGTTCTTGTTAGACTTTTCCTCCATTCCTCAGGGCATCTTCTCACGCGCTAGAATTCTATTGAACAAGCTGGTCAAAAACTCCACAGCCACCTCTCCTAGATGCTTCCATACCTCCACAGGAATGTCATCAGGACCAACTGCCTTTCCATTTTTCATCCTCGTTAATCCCTTTCTAACTTGCCCCTTACTAATCATTGCCACTTTCTGGTCCACCACACTTGCCTCTTCTACTCTTCCTTCTCTCTCATTTTCCTCATTTATCAACTCCTCAAAGTATTCTTTCCATCTACCCAGCACACTACTGGCACCAGTCAACATATTTCCATCTCTATCCTTAATCACCCTAACATACTGCACATCCTTCCCATCTCTATCCCTCTGTCTGGCCAACCTGTATAGATCATTTTCTCCTTCTTTAGTGTCCAACCTGGCATACATGTCATCATATGCCTCTTGTTTGGTCTTTGCCACCTCCACCTTTGCCCAAAAAAAAAATTAAGGTACACAAATTTAATAGATTAACCCTTCATAAGGGCACTCATGGCAATACTTTCAAATTCAAAATGTGTATGACTTTTTCCTCCTCCAGTTTTTTTTTAAAGTGAATACAATTCCTGTCTCTTCGTACATATATGTTGAGTTGTGTGGATGTGATTTTATAAGAGACAAGGACAAAAATGTACAAATAGGCAAATAGACATAACATAGGATCAATATGTACACTTTTCCAATCAAATCTTTGTATAGGAACAATAAAAGGCCTTCTATTCTATTCTATTTTATTAAAACGATGCTAAGCCAGCAACATTTAAGCAGCAAACTTCCGGTTATCGCTCTTATTTTAAAACTGGAAATTGCACCACTTCCGGTGGCGGACCCGAACTCAACCATTGCCACAATGCAACAGGTTACCTTCACATATGCACAAATCACGTAAATAAGACCCCTCAAAAAATAACATTATACAAATACAAAGAAAATTAACTCATGTTAAGGCACTTAAATTATGAAGATGAATATATGTCAATAAATGACTGTGGCCATTTCGAATCTCACTGCAATCAATAGATCAGACAACCGACACAGAACACGAAGTGGAAGAGACTTGAGAAACCATGCACAATTGTACAAATTTGATTTGAGGGGGCACGGCGTTTGAAGGAGTCGTGCCTCCTCTCACCCCAGTGTATAACTGGCTCTGCTGTGAAAAAAGTATTTGCTCCCAACTGAAATTCTTATTTTTTGCATCGTTTCCCCACTTTAATGTTTAAGCTCATCATACAATTGTTTTTGTCCAACTTTGTACGGGAGGTGGGGTGGCTTGGAGGCTGCGGGCTATGAAGGAGTACTTACTGAGGAGTGGTCGGATTGCCTTCTCGCAGAATGGAGGGAGACTTGTTACGTGAGGCAGTGTAAGGATTCCATGATTTCTTGAAGCGCTTTGTCCTATGTGGGCGACTTGGAGGGTGAGTGCATGTTTTAGCGCAGCCGAGGTTGCTGGGTCCATAGGTGGCCAGAGTATTCTGTCATGATCGGCTAGAGACTGGACCCAAGAGCAGGCGGAGCCTGAGAGGTTGTGATGAACAGTTTATTCAAAAGGGAACTGGGGATGTTCCTTGAGATGCTCTGGCAGGTTGATGAGGCAGAGAATGCATGGCAGGCGGTGACAAGGACTGACGGCTGGCTTGACGGCGAGGTGGAAGAGATCCAATTGACGAGGGACACGGAGGATACACTGAGGACAAGGAAGAGGAAGATTTAGGATTTAGTAGCTTATGTGGAGACTGGGGAGCCGTTGCACCGCTGGAGAAGCTGCAATACTCCGGCAGGAGTTTCCTGGATCTGGCAGGCTTAAAAGCAGGTGATGATGAGGGCTGATTGATGACAGGTGCGCGGCCGAAGTGGTGCTGATTACTGTGAAGAGAGAGCGGGAAGGAGAGAGAGAGGGAGAGAGGAGCGCAAAGCACCACCCAGGCCCCAGCAAAGGACTGCAGGACACATCTCATGAGACCTGGGTAAGACACTTAACCCACGTAGAATGTCAATGGGTTTTGCATGGTTTGTCAGCATTAAGCTAAACAGACTTTCCTAAGGCAAAGCTGTGGTTGTTTAAAATACACAGTCATTCTCTTTGTTGTATGTCTAGTTGGACAGTAAACTTCAACTTGGAGTTACATTTAAAAAGCTTGAAGCCTCTCTTTTAATAAATTGTTCACTATTTGCCCGAGCGCATGTTGACGTTGTGTCCCTGAGCAAGGCACAACCCACATTGCCTATGAATGAATGTTGGATCATTGGATGTTTGGTAGTGGTCGGAGGGTCCGTAGGCACAGAATGGCAGCCACACTTCAGTCAGACTGCCCCAGGGCAGCTGTGGGTACACAAGTAGCTTACCACCACTAGGGTGTGACTGTGGAGTGAATGAATGATGCATGCAATTGCAAAGTGTGTTTCAGTGCCTTGAAAAGCGCTCCATAAATTGGATTATTATTTTCCAAACTGCTGCTTATTGTGAAGTGAATTGAGTTCACTGCCACCATACAGCGCTTGTATCTCAAGTTTAAGCTCCCAAATCAAAGCAAAAAGAAAAAAAGATAAAAAATCAGCCTCATGATGGCTTGTATCTTGTCTGACAACATTATGAAGAGCATCCCTACAAAACCTTTTCTAAAAGATTAAGGCTCAGTAATTTTGTCTTTGGTCAACCACTCTCTGAATTGGTTTGCCGTTTGTTCATTAGATGCCCATGCATTTATTCTGAGCTATACCAGAATTACTAATACAGTTCATAAAAAGACCCCGAATGCCTTTTTAATCCATAATAATCACAATTATTTGATTACAACTAAAATTCACCTCTAGATCCAGTATGTTAAGGAGCCTATCCATCTCAGTTGAAAAAGCTGTCCTCCTTGTCCAATAGTCTCAGGAGCCTCCAGATGTGCTGATTAAGGGCAGCTCTGAAGTTCTCCATTATGTTCTTGTTACCCTCCCCTAATCGGTTGAAAATGTGAACAGGAAATTCAAATACGCAACACAATTTCAACACCATCGTCATGTTAAGATGTGCACTGTAATCAATACAAGACACAGCTCTTCTCATTTTAAAAAGACAAAATACAACAATCATTTGTTTGCCTCTTTACCTCCGCCTCACAAAAGAGAGTAGACCACCATTACAAACCTCTGACACCACAGACTGCAGCTCCATGAGCTCCTTGCGCCTCAAGGAGAAAGTCAAAAACACACAGAAACGTAAATAGTAAAAACACGGTCACATCTGATACTATGACGTCAGCGTCGAAAAGCGACACGATGTAGCAAACAACTTCTATAATGAATAAAGTTCTTGTTGGCACACAGTTGTTATCTGTCAACAGGTTTTAGTTCCTCATCATTGTATTCATTGCTGAAACCAAAATGAATCCACACTAGAGATTAGAGCGTAGTCGGCTGGTGTCACCGGTGTTACGGTTCAACGGGCTTCCATATTACTTGGTTCCCCATTCCAGCTGTGGTCCACGGGGAAATGTTAGACCACTAATTTTGTTCTTCCTGTCTGCAGACTTGTCACCTTTACATCAAAATTGTCCATTAGTATGTGTTGAAGTTGTCAATTAACACGTGAAACACAACATCACAGATACACACACACACAGCGCATAATTTGCAATAGTGACTTAAACAGGTGCAGCGGCGAGGTGGCGCGAGTTAATCTCATGTTGTATGTTACACGGCCATTTTAAACGGCTCCCATGGAAGCAGAACATGGTCGTGATTGTGTTGGTTTCAACTAATTAAAGTTTGTTACTAACACTCCCACAGACTTACAGTGTGTCAAAATCAACTATGACACGTACAGTACAGTTATGCACCAAAAAAATTAAAAGAAATAAAAATAATTGCTGTAATAATAAAAAAAAAAAAGCATAAATGTATTTGAAGCAATATTGTAATTGGCTTTGTGCACCATACGTCTGACAGGGAAGATGGGACAGTCTGCTTAAAAAAAGGTTAACATCGCTTAATATCATAAAACTGTAATCAATCGTCTTTATTTATGTGGACATTTCTAATTATACCCACCTCAACCTCTGAAAATACAAGAACAATCGGCCCAATATTTTGGATTTTATGGATGTTAAGCATTTTAGCCTGTCCCATAAAGCCAATTACAATATGGCTTAAAACATGTTTATGCAATATTGCTTTGGTTTTCATTCGATTTGATTTTAGTCACACTTTTTTGGAATGGATTAAAATCGTGAAAACAAACGTTCCACTGTATTTAATAATGGAATTCAAATCAAACTGTAAGGCATTTCAAAATAACACAATCATTAAAAGGACATAGCAGAGCAAAAATAATTACATGGTTCCGTCATCAGTCAGAGGTTCCAAAAAATTGCAACGTTTTTGCAAATTCTGTCTGGGTATGATGAGCACAACTGTACAGTGTAAAGTACATATACACTGCAAGCAACATAATGCATCCCTGAGCAATTTACTTACTTATGCTGTTATATTATACTATGCGAATTGTACTATACACTTCAACCATGAATAAAGCTAAGCCCCAAAAGAGGCATTTGTCAATCAAAAATAATGCTCTAATTAAAGGAAAAGGTCAATTATAGTTGCATGTCCAAGGATGCGCTATCACAGCTTGACCTTTTTAGCTTCATGTGTCTGGAAACTCACAAGAGACTCATTCAACTGACACTTCCTGACACGGCCAGAGTCCCTGGATTCTGCTGTCTTTAATATATTTACTCTTCTCCTCATATTTATTGATTTGCAACGTACGACCTCCATCAGATGAAATGTGAAAATTCAATGCTTAATCTGCCATATTTACTTGTAGACAAAAACAACATAGCTCCCCAAATATATTTATAAGACAACACTCTTAAAGGTTGCAATGTCGAGAGCTGAATATTAAATGCCGGTCTGACTGTACTGATCGACCCTGGTTGTTCAGTGTCAAATCCTGACAGTCGCAAACGTAGTTTGGTGAAAGTATTGTATCTTGTCATATTTTTTTGTGATCACATAGAGTCACATATAGTTATTACTTTTATGTGTTAAATGTATGTCAAATTAAAGAAAGTGGAATCTCTAAAGTTGAACCGAGATTGTACAATGAATGTAAAAACGAACAAAACACTATCGTCACAAAAAGATCAAACTAGTACTGTATTGCAAGATATCATGTCAGGCTCCATTATGCCACGTGACCTCAGTAAACCTCAACTTGCCCAAGGGCACTTTTACAGTAGTCAGAAAACTGACGACTTGACATTTTTCTCATTCATCGAATCATGACCATCCAGTTTCAAAGCCCTTATAGATGACCTACTGCCACACAAATCATTTTATATTCTAATGTATTGAGACGGGCAATTTGTTGTTGTTTTGTTTTGTTTTTAAAAACATAGGCCATATTCAGATTTCCTTTTGTCTCTGCCACATTCGCGGAACTGTCTTGTGTGGAGGACTTCAATGATTACATTTTGAATGTTGCACCAATTCAGTTATACACAACATTTTCAGACCGATATGATTGGAAATCTGTTGAAATTCACACTAAGTCTCCTGGGTATTCCCTGATTGACAGTTCGTTGACAGTCAAGTTGACAGACAAGGACGCAACACATGAGTAACCCTCAAACAGACTCTCTCTTTTCCCATTGCACTCACGCACCCCCACCCCCTCTCTCTCTCTCACACACACACACACACACATTCACACACACTTCTTGCTTTTTATCACTTTATTTTAGCTCTCATTTGTTCATGCGCAATAGTGTACATGACAATACATCCCAGCACCCCCCCCCCCCCTTGATATGCCTCGAGGGACTGCCTTGTTCCTTCCGTGGGAATGGTGCAACTCCCTGTCAATTCACCCAATCCATCAGTGAGTGTTCTGCATTGGCAGTGTTGAGAAAGTTCCTTTTCTGCGCAAACTCGTTCGAAGTTCAGTTCATCGTTCCCAAAATGAACTAGTTCAGATCCTAGTTCATAATTCAAAATTATGAATACTAAGTTCATCATTCCCAAAATGAACTCGTTCATAATTCATTTTAGTAGTTTAGTAGTGTTTATTTTTTATTTATTTTTTATTTTTTTTTTGCTGATGGGCTATTCCCCTTAAGATACTGGCATTTCGTTCTCCCATTGTTGCCACCCATTCAGTCCACGCTAGTCGCCAGCTGCAGCTCTCACCCTACAATCTCAAAAACATGAAGAAAACGTGTTGCTTGAATGGTCTTTTTTTTTTTTTTTTTAATGAGGAATTAAAACCAAAACAGAACTTTTGTCCTTAATGTGCAAACAAAAACATGCAACACAATGTGACAGAGACAGTGGTGAAAGACCATTGATACTGTAAATTTGCACTCCTCGCACCTCTGGCTGACCATATTACCAAAATATTTGATCAATTATTATATTATAAAACTAAATGAATTCCATATCATGACGTTGTGATCGTACAGTTTTAACTAAATAATTTTAATAAAATTATAATTTTCTGTATTACAAAAGAACCACCAAAGAACACATTCACTTCCATTTACGTAGTGTCCCTGAACGTTCTGTGATGTGCCTTCAATGAATGGTGGCCGCACTGAATCGGTTGCAAAATATAGCATTTATCCGCCAACATATGAAGGCTCGTATGTAATGTGTTTGGTCAGGTTTTGTACTGGAAGTTCCTAACAAAACCTGGCACTCTTGAATGAAAATGAACTTACGCTCAAAAACTGTTCTTTGACGCCTGAAATAGCGCATTTTCGATCACGTTCATCAGGCACAAATGAACTACGTTGAGTTCACCTTTGGCCAAAAATGAAATATTTCATGAACTTTTGTTCACTGAACTCGTTAAGGTACAACACTGCACATTGGTATGCTGTGTGGGAGCCTAAGACACTAAGAGATTTACATGGTCAATATAGTTGACAAAGGGGATATGCTAAATCTATGCCATTATTGGTGCAAAGCACTATTTATTACTATTCTAAAGCAGACAAATATGTATGGAATGCAGACAAATATGTATGGAATGACAAGATTAGGGCGGCACGGCGGCCGACTGGTTAGAGCGTCAGCCTCACAGTTCTGAGGTGCGGGGTTCAATCCCTGTCCCCGCCTGTGTGGAGTTTGCATGTTCTCCCCGTGCCTGCGTGGGTTTTCTCCGGGCACTCCGCTTTCCTCCCACATCCCAAAAACATGCATTAATTGGAGACTCTAAATTGCCCGTAGGCATGACTGTGAGTGCGAATGGTTGTTAGTTTCTATGTGCCCTGCGATTGGCTGGCAACCAGTTCAGGGTGTACTCCTCCTGCCCGATGACAGCTGGGATAGGCTCCAGCACGCCCGCGACCCGAGTGAGGAGAAGCGGCTCAGAAAATGGATGGATGGATGACAAGATTAGCATTTGGATGTGTATTTAATGTTCATTTATGTATTTTTGTTACTATAGTCATTATTATGATTATTTATGACTTTATTTATTATATTATTGTTCCTTTTTTTGACAACTAAATTATGACTACAATCGAATACATTTCTGGTATTAATGCTTCATGCTGCTGATGATATTAAGGAAACCCAGATTCAGTGACCACAACTTCACTCTAGTTATTTATTGTTTGCTATCCGTCTGTGTCCGGATATACTTCTTTTGTTGTCATCTTTTAGTTGAGTGTCATTAAGCCAAAACTAGTTAATTATGTGATGTAAAAATATACAGTAAAACCTACTATTGCAATTGAGTCAGTATTTTGTTAAATCCTGGGTTATAGATAAAGTGTCGAGATGTTGATAGGAGTTGAAGACGAGTTGAGTCAACACTTTACCCTTCACTTCACAAACATAACAGTTGATTGGGTAATTTTACGATGTACAGAGCAAATGTATGCTAGCGTACATGGGTCATTTAAATATAATTTACATTTGTTTTATATATATATATTAAAATTTCGCCATTTTTTTATGCTGCCTTAGTTGCATTTCAGTAAATGTCCATGGTAATACAGCCGCGCTTAAAGTCTGATTTTCAAAAAGTAATTGATGACTTCAAATTTGCGTCAATTATAGTGAAGGCAGAGCAAATGGTGGTGGCCTATTTAAATTATGTTGTTTTTAGAATGATAAATTCAAATGTGCATAAGGGTGAAGATGTAAACAGCTTCAGAAAAATCGTGTGAGTTGTGCAATTTACATGTTGCCCCTCAAACTCTGCAGATACAAGTGCACTCATGTCTTTATAAAATCGCTATGATGATAGAGTCATACAACAGTTCTGACACTTTCACAAACTGCATTCATTTTCATTCATATGTCAGAAATAACATTTATTTTGTTGTCTGCTGTTGAGAGGATGCAAAATGGCTTCCTCATCTTGGCACAGATCCCGCTTGTGTATTGCAAGAACATAATGAGGCTCTCTGCAGTGGCATTAACAGTAAAGACAGAAGGACAGTTTCTAAAATACCCACCCCGCCCCACACACACACACACCAAAATAAATGAATAAATAAATCTAAGATGCATTTAGCAATAGAAGAAAAATCCTATATAACCTAAAATGTAATTAGCATCCTCAGAAAACATTTTGCAAATCATGAAGTTTCATTCTGGACACCTAACGGTAAAGACATTTTAAAGAAAGTTTGAAAATATTACTTTACATTTCTTTTTTTCCCCCTTAGAAACAATGACATTTTGTATCGATAAAAAAAAAAAAAAAAAAATCGCAGTAATTTAAATCCTCATTTCGGTAAAACAGATTTTCAAAATGAAATTCAGTGGGCCATATGTTTAAGGTTTTTGAGCAAATTATATGAAAATGACTCACACAGTACTACACATATATTTTAATCTTTTGTAGAATTTAAATCACCTAAACCACATATGGCTGTATTGGTCTGTATTTTGATCGCTATAGGGGAGAAAAAAAAAAAAAAAAAAGATCAGAACCATGGACAGTCGCCTCCTTCCCTCCCTTCTCGGTCTCTTCCGGGCGCGCACTCGGCAGCTGGCTGCGTTACAGCTCCTCCCTCCTATGTGTGGCTTTTCTCATCAAACATCCTTGGACGTGAACAGTTTCACCGAAGAGCACTTTTCCCTCCGAAATAACCGGACGGACAACCCAGGCTTCAGATATCCTTTATCGACCTGAGAGAAAGGAGCTAAGGTTTTGGATCAGGACTCCAGCGGTCCATCATCCCCCAAAATCTGTGTCAGCGATGGAGACTTGCACTGGCTTCTGGCCGGGCATGCACTTGGCTCTGGGCGTGTGGCTCGTGATAGCCGCTCACAGCTTCCAGAATTCTCAGGCGGAGATAAGTTGCGCATGTTGTCGGTTCCCAGTTCAACTTCACGGAGGTCAAACGCGCGCTAAGCCAGCACCGACAGACGAAGTAAGCGCCATTAAAAAGATCCAAGTGGAGTTTAGGGAACTCGGGATTAGTCGACAAAATGCTGGAAAGGACAACGAGCAAGAGGATGCGCCTCACTTGAAGAAAGGCTCACCAGGGTCCACTGCAGAAAGTCATCGCGGCGGAAAGCTTGATTTGGGTGATGGCGCTGCGCTACCAAGAGCGAAGAGAAACATCCCCGAGTTTGCCGAGTTGAGCCAGAGTGGGCCGACGGGCCAAGATGACCGGAATTCCGGGAGCTCGGTTGAACGGGGCTCCTCGCTGGACGGGCTCTGGTCTTCTGGACTGAGTAGATCGGAAATCAGAAAGAACAGGGACGACGGCAGAGGAAGTAAACAACAGGATGAGCCCAAAATCACAAGCAGCACTTTCGCCCTCACTGGGGATTCTGCACATAACCACGCTGTCGTCTACTGGTCAGGACAAAACAGCAGCGTAAGTCCAACTTCGATGACTATTTTCACTGCACAGCCACAATGCAGATGAACTGCTCTTTTTTGCCAACTATGTGGTTGGCGATCGGGGAAGTACCAATTACGCACTGAGCAGATACTTTGTGGTCTGTCGTGCAGAGTTGCTGGTAAAAAAAAAAAAAAAAAAAAAAAGAGGTCCAAAGGCGCACGACAACATATCAGTCCGCCACTATCAATGAAATTCTATTTTGCGTGACATTTCCCGAATAGAGCCATTTAAGGTCACGCTCTGTAAGTTTAAAGATTTTGTTCCCCGTGATTTATAGCTGGAGAGTGAGAAATAGCTATGATCTATTTGCGTTATCCTAATGCGTGATTCATTCATTTTTTTTTTTCATCCAAATGAATTGATATGGACGAGGAACTCATATATTATTGCACAATTTACTACGAATCCTTTCATTTGTTAGTGTAAGATTTTATTCATGTGATACTTCAGCTTCAATGGATTTGCTCTCTTGATTAGTAGTGTAGTACTTGCTCAAATGAGCTGTGGCCAATGTTAAATTAATTTCAAAGTTATACGCTTTACATAAATTAAAAAGAAAAAAAAAAACACTATGTCATATCTCGAGGACGGGGTTTAGCCTGATTTGCAGTATCACCTAGATGTGGGTTCAATAATTCACTTACTTGCAGCAAAGTGTGAACGCTTTATGTCTTGACAACATTTATTGATTTATTTTATTATTATTATTATTGTTATTATTATTATTATTATTATTATTATTATTATTATTATTGTTATTTGGATGTGTCACATGGAGCATTAACATGGAATTGTATTTCCTATATGTCATTACTTTATATAAATATATCCAATTATGGTTGTCCTCTAGACTGACTGTGGGAAGGGAATGTAAACATTTGAGCGTCCAAAACAGTGGCAGTCTGATGACATTACATGTAAAACACCAGTTCTTACGCCACACACTGAATAGATGACAACACAACCCCCGTTAACACAAGAGAGCTCTCTTTGGACAGGCCACAAAAGGTATCAAGTTCCATTGCAAAGGGTCTTTGTCCTCTTAGCGGTTTCACATTCTTAATGTGATGTTGTGGTTTCTGCTCATGCTTTATTCCATTTGGGGGAAAAAAATGTCATATTCAGGCTTGTCTAAGCTGATTATGACATGGTGCCTGAACTTGGTTTTTTTACCCGCAGTAAAGACTGAGGCGATGTGAGCGGAACATGTTTGTGTGCACATGTAGTGTGTTTGAGTGAGTGTGTGCTGCCTGCTGAGCTTAAGATCTTTAATTATTATCTTGACCACCAAGGCCATCATTTCTCAGTATTTGCGTTCCCTTTGTGGCAAATGGAAAATAACGCCTGGTGACCAGATTATCATCAAGAGAGTTATGCTTCTTCATCTTCATTGCCACATGCCTGTTATGTTGTTGGAGTTCGAAAGACAAGGAGATTAACCAGGAAGTCCTCTGACTTGTCTCCAGCAGTAGTTAAGTTCAAGTAAGAGTAAGTGGCTAGCTAATGAGGAGGACTGCCTGGCTGCAGGCCAGTCACTTTATCACTGCCTATTTGATTCTTTTTTTTTTTTTTTTTTTTTTGCTTCTACCTGCACTTCTGAGACATTTGTCAACAGTATTGGTTGTTTAATTAGACACCTTAAGCCACTGGGGCTACACTTTTGTTTCAGTGATAATTTAGCCCCATGCGTGGTTCTGATGAGGGGCGCGTTTTGCACATTGCACGCTGGTAACTTCTCTACCTACTCTCTCTCTTGCTCTATTTTTCACCTGTTAGCACAAAACTATAGATATCATACATATGACAAAGGCAAAACATTTGGAGGGTTTGAACGGAAAATCTTGGTTTCTATTTTCGTAGATGGTGCAGCTACGCTTCAGCATAAAAACTGGCACATCTTGATTTTCGTGCAAGCGCAAGAGTCACTACGCGTGTTTGCGAATTTGGCAGACCCATCTGCGCCAAGCGGGGGATGTCGATGCGGCGAGGGTGTGCCCTTGGATCTGAGCTTGGCAGAGTGAGTGGGTTGGGAACAAATGATCGTTGGAGGTGATATAAATAAATACAAGGTCCACGGATGTAGTTAAGTTGGCAGCGGTTTTCACCACCTCATTCTGTATTTAATAAGGGTACCCACCAATGTTCAATGCTCCAGTGACGCACGGATCGCTGAGTCCTCTTCAGCATATAGAGATGTCTCCACGTGAGACTTTTGCGCTGCTATTAAAGGGAGTGAGAGAAGCCACTTCGATTGGATAGAATTATTGAAGTCGGCTGTGATTACCCCCACAGCACCATAGTCGTTCCATTTTAAATCGTGCTGGGGGTACGCCGGTGCACGAAACTACCAAAACCGGGTGCAGCCCATTTCCTTGCAAAGTTGGATTTTCGCTCGTCATGAAAATAGAAACCCTTCTCTCTATATATAAATAGTTCACTATAATTTGTCAAAAAACTATTGAAATTAAACTGATGACCTATTATTTCTTCAGATAACCTGCACTTGCCGTTAATGGTATGAAAGCGCTGACTCTGTTCAGGCAAAATTAGCTATTGTAAGCCTTCTCATCCCATGTAAGAAACAAGCACTACTACTATTCTCTTTTTCATTTATCACCTGTTAGTGTTTAAGATAGTTTCTATAACTGCAGTCATGATGACATGATTACAACAGCTATCTAATTTCCTTAACAGGATTACTAAAATACAGTACATACTTCATGTATCGAGTCATTGAGCTTGAAGATACTGTAAAAAAAAATCATCACCAGAGGGAATCTTTAAGTTGTTTTGAATGACTCCATAATAACGAGCCAGCAAATAATACAACTCGGTGTCAGTCTTTTGACCTTACAGTGGTAGTTTGTCCTTATTAATTTATTCAAGAACATTACTGATCTTGAGGGAGGGATTTAATTAGGTACAGTCATGGGTCCTGCTTTAGGACTGACTCCAGCCAAGAAACAACATTTCTAATCTACTTTTTAACTTCATCTGAACTCCAGATACCCCCCAAGAATCCCAATATTGATCAACTTCACTGATTCACCTTCATAGTTACTACTCTTGTACTGTATATGCCACATTTTTTATTTTTTTTTTTAAGAATGGAGCATCATTCACCTATATTTTAAAGAATATAAATAGCAACGCTGTCTCGTTGATGGGCCTAAAGTAGGCATATTGACATTTAATATTGCACGCATTAAAATTTCTGTTGTCTGCATTGCACTTTGTCCTCTTCTTACTGTGTGGCACTGCTCAAAGAAGGCAGGAGCAATCACTCGGGAGCAATAAGAAGCGTGGATCTCATTTCTCTTAATTGCAATGCTCCTAGTTCTTTGCTCCTCAATGCTTCAACAGTGACCCTGAAGTTGTTCTCACGCCACCATATTAAGGAACATCTGAATTGTCTTAAATCTGCATCGAGGTGGTTCCATGGAGGAACTATAATTTAGGAATCACTGACGTTTCCTTCAAGTCTTTCAGCTTCTTGACAGTGATGTATAAAAATGGGTGTGTACCAGATGGATTGTAAACCAACCTGGTCTTAAAATTAAATTGTTAATCTAACATTCCTTGTCATTCCTATTATTTTAGATTCAATATAAATATTAAGATGTTTTATTTTAGGTAGTATTTAACACTAAAATTACTAAATTGCACTGACTCATGGTTACTACGCAGTGAAAGTCTCCAATAGTTGGAATGTCATTTTGTCTAATGCATTTGGCCACATCAAGAAAAAAAAAAGGTTTGATGGTTCTACACTCTTTTTGCGTTTGACCTAATGCATAATAAGAATATCTTGACTTTATTCATACAGAAGTCACGACAAATATGTGCTGCAAGCAAGGGATGTGAGAGGGCAGCTGGTGAGGGGCTGGGGAAGTTCACATTGGAGTTGTAAAAAGTAACGGTGTTGATTATATTTGAGTTTTTTAATTCCACTTAAAAAAACAAAGCATCAAGTGGAAATGTGTTGTGATAGTAATAATTCAGCCATGGAGACGATTGATTTGTGACACACATCAACGTGACATCTCCATTCAAGACTATTGAGCCGCTTTAAGGAATTGAAGAAGCCGCATCGATTGGACAGGTTTGAATTTGGCTGTGGTGACGCCCACACTCGTGCACAGGTCCAATTTTTAAATGCAGTGGGTTTACACCAGTCAACGAAATTACCAAAACCGGGTTTAGCCCGCCTTGCGGAGTTACGCCAAGAGCAACACTGGATTTGTGCTAGCCCCATGACTCGGCCCAGCTTAGTGTTGAGCACACATAAACAATGGTGATCATAAATATTGAAAGGTTTAAGATTTTTGATTGTCGGCCCCGACTGTTTTCCAAGCAGATTGGGGAGGAGAAATCACTCTTAACATATCCCACAACACAATCAGACATCTAGCTCAAACTAGGCTTTATTTTTAGCATGTACCCCACCGAAGTGACTTGCAGTATTTATGTTTATATTTGATTTAAAGTATAAAGATGAGTGTAATGTTACATTCATTGTAAAGCTATTTATATTAAGAATATTTACCAAATCTTGATTTACAGTGGGTACGGAAAGTATTCAGACCCCCTTGAATTTTTCAGTCTTTGTGATATTGCAGCCATTTGATAAAATAATTTGTCACTTTGTCCTCATTCATTTACACACAGCACCCCATATTGACAGAAAAAACAGAATTGTTGAAACAAGACAATGACCCAAAGCACACAGCTAAAATAACGAAGGAGTGGCTTCAGAACAACTCCGTGACTGTTCTTGAATGGTCCAGCCAGAGCCCTGACTTAAACCCAATTGAGGATCTCTGGAGAGACCTGAAAATGGCTCTCCACCAACGTTACCATCCAATCTGACAGAACTGGAGAGGATCTGAAAGGAAGAATGGCAGAGGATCACCAAATCAAGGTGTGAAAATTTATAAAGCATCATTCCTAGAAAGACTCATGGGTGTATTAGCTCAAAAGGGTCCTTCTACTAAATACTGAGCGAAGGGTCTGAATACTTATGGCTGTGTGATATTTCAATTTGTCTTTTTTAATAAATCTGCAAAAATTTCAACAATTCGTTTTTTTTCTGTCATTGTGGGGTGCTGTATGTACATTAATGAGGAAAAAAAAACTTTCATTATTTTTGAAAATGGCTGCAATATAACAGAGTGAAAAATTTAAGGGGGTGTGAATACTACCCGTACCCACTGTATTAACGCCTTGAATAAATATAACTCATTTACACTAACAAATAGTGTGAATTGTGGTAATTTGATCCACTTTCTGCTGTGCCTCGAGGTCAGGCTTATAAAACATATTACACGAATAATCTTCAAGTTAACACTCTTTAAAAGATTGTCAGCTTGGTAAGGTTTAATTTTGTTTTGCTTCTGCTATCTGCAAATCGTAAAACTATTTTCCTGGTTACCTATACATCTAATATATGAGGAAAGAAAATCATGATGTAGGCCGTTTTTTTTCAATAAAAAATATCGACAGTATCCATCAATCTTGTCCTCATTAGGGTTAGGTCCTATCCCAGTTGACTTTGGGGGAGAGAAAGGGTGCACTCTGGACTGGTCGCCAGTCAATTGCAGCGCACATACAGAAGAGACAACCACCATACACGCTCAGATTCACGCCTATGGGCAATTTAAATCAACCTAAAAAAACATGTTTTTGGAATGTAGGAAGAAGCTGGTATACCCGTAGAAAACCCAAACAAGCACAGGGAGAACATTCGAGATTCGAAACAAAATCCTTGACTATGATGCAGAAATGGTCACCCCCACTTCACCATGCTGACTTAAATTCCATCCATCCATTTTCCATACTGCTTATCCTCACAAGGGCGTGCTGGAGCCTATCCCAGCTATCTTCGGGCGAGAGGCAGGGTACACCATGAACTGGTCGCCAGCCAATCGCAGGGCACATATAAACAAACAACCATTCACACTCACATTCACACCTACGTGTAATTTAGTCTTCAATCAACCTACTGCGCATGTTTTTGGGATGTGGGAGGAAACCGGAGTGCCCGGAGAAAACCCACGCAGGCACGGGGAGAACCCTGGTCCTCAGAACTGTGAGGCAGATGTGCTAACCAGTCTTTCACTGTGCCGCCCTCACCTAATTTATTTTTTTTAAATTATAAATAAAATTATAATTATGCAATCCAAAGAGATCCCATACAAGAGCTGCTGTACCAAAAAATATGCCTTTACAAACATGATAATGCACAGTTTTAACGGACACGATTGGACTTTTAGTAGTATGCAGTGGTGTAGAACTGTAATGCATACTGAGAACTGTTTTCAAATATTTTGATTTCTTCATTTGGCTTCATAAGAGTCCAAATTTGGGAAACAACTGTCTGTATGATGCAGTGTTTTTTTTTTTCAGAACCACTAACCTACAACTATTATAAACATAATGTTCTAACACTGTGACTTTGTCAATAAAAACTGAGCATCGTAACCATTTTCAGGTGGTCATATTGTTGTGACTGGTCAGTTAATATCCATCCATCCATTTTCTGAGCCGCTTCTCCTCACTAGGGTCGCGGGGGTGCTGGAGCCTATCCCAGCTGTCATCGGGCAGGAGGCGGGGTACACCCTGAACTGGTTGCCAGCCAATCGCAGGGCACATAGGAACAAACAACCATTCGCACTCACAGTCATGCCTACGGGCAATTTAGAGTCTCCAATTCATGCATGTTTTTGGGATGTGGGAGGAAACCGGAGTGCCCGGAGAAAACCCACGCAGGCACGGGGAGAACATGCAAACTCCACACAGGCGGGGACGGGGATTGAACCCCGCACCTCAGAACTGTGAGGCTGACGCTCTAACCAGTCGGCCACCGTGCCGCGTCAGTTAATATATTATTATATAATATATAATTGCTAAGAACCCTCCTGGAAGCCGTCACCTTATCGTGGTGGAGGGGTTTGTGTGATCCTAGGAGCGAAGTTGTCTGGGGCTTCACGCCCCTGGTAGGGTCACCCATGGCAACCAGGTCCTAGGTGAGGGACCAGACATAGCACGGCTAAAAGACTCCTATGATGAAAAATATGAATTGATCTAGGTTTCCCTTGCCCGGACGCGGGTCACTGGAGCCCCCCTCTGGAGCCAGGCCTGGAGGTGAGGCTCGAGGGCGAGCGCCTGGTGGCCGGGCCTGCACCCATGGGGCCCGGCTGGGCACAGCCCGAAAGGGTAATGTGGGTCCCCCTTCCCATGGGATCACCACCTGTGGGAGGGGCCATAGGGTTCGGGTGCAGTGTGAAGTGGGCGGTGGCCGAAGGCGGGGACCTTGGCGATCCGATACCCGGCTACAGAAGCTGAGGGTGGGTACCCCTTCTTGGAGTCCTTGGAGGGCGTCCCGCTGCGGACTCCATCGTTCTGCCCGGGGACTTCAATGCTCACGTAGACAATGACAGTGAGACCTGGAAGGGCGTGATTGGGAGGAACGGCGCCCCTGATCAGAACCTGAGCAGTGTTCTGTTATTGGACTTCTATGCTCATGATGGATTGTCCATAACGAACACCATGTTCAAGCATAAGGGTGTCCATACGTGCACTTGGCACCAGGAAACCCTAGGTCGCAGTTCGATAATCGACTTTGTGGTTGTGTCATCGGACTTGCGGCCGCATGTCTTGGACACTCGGGTGTAGAAAGGGGCAGAGCTGTCAACTGATCACCACCTGGTGGTGAGTTGGCTCTGATGGTGGGGGAAGATGCCAGTCTGACGTGGCAGGCCTAAACGTATTGTGAGAGTCTGATGGGAACGTCTGGCAGAATCCCCTGTCAGAAGGAGTTTCAACTCCCCCCTCCGACAGAACTTTGCTCATGTTCCATGGGAGGTGGGGGACATCGAGTCCGAGTGGACCATGTTCCGCGCCTCCATTGCTGATGCGGCCGACCTGAGCTGTGGTCGGTGCCGGTCGTAGCGGAAATCCCTGCACCTGTTGGTGGACACCAACGGTGAGGGATGCCGTCAAGTTGAAGAAGAAGTCCTACCGGGCCTTTTTGGCCTGTGGGACTCCTGAGGCAGCTGATGGGTACCGGCTGGCCAAGCGGAATGCAGCTTTGATGGTCACTGAAGCAAAAACTCGGGCGTGGGAGGAGTTCGTTGAGGCCATGGAGAAAGACTTCCGGACGGCTTCGAGGAACTTCTGGTCCACCATCCGGCATCTCAAGAGGGGGAAGCAGTGCACCATGAACACTGTGTATAGTGGGGATGGGGCGCTGCTGACCTTCGACTCGGGACGTTGTGAGCCAGTGGGGAGAATACTTCGAAGACCTCCTCAATTCCACCGACACAACTTCTCATGAGGAAGCAGAGTCTGGGTTCTGTGAGGCGGGCTCTCCTATCTCTGGGGTTGAGGTCACCGAGGTGGTTAAAAAGCTCCTCGGTGGCAAGGCCCCCGGGGTGGATGAGATTCGCCCAGAATTCCTAAAGCCTCTGGATGTTGTGGGGCTTTCCTGGTTGACACGCCTGTGCAACATCGTGTGGACATCAGGGACAGTGCATCTGGATTGGCAGACTGGGGTGGTGGTCCCCCTTTTTAAGAAGGGGAACCGGAGGGTGTGTTCCAACTACAGGGGGATCACACTCCTCAGCCTCCTTGGTAAGGTCTATTCAGGGGTGCTGGAGAGGAGAATCCGTCGGGAAGTCGAATCTCAGATTCAGGAGGAGCAGTGTGGTTTTCGTCTTGGCCGTGGAACAGTGTACCAGCTCTACACCCTTGGCAGGATCCTTGAGGGTGCATGGGAGTTCGCCCAACCAGTCTACATGTGTTTTGTGGACTAGGAGAAGGCGTTCGACCGTGTCCCTCAGGGAGTCCTGTGGGGGTTGCATCGGGAGTATGGGGTACTGAACCCCCTGATACGGGCTGTTCGGTCCCTGTATGACCGGAGTCAGAGTTTGGACAGCATATCCGGCAATAAGTCGGGCTCGTTTCCAGTGAGGGTTGGACTCAAAGCTGCCCTTTGTCATCGATTCTGTTTATAACTTTTATGGACAGAATTTCAAGGCGCATCCGAGGGGTAGAGGGGGTCCGGTTTGGTGGCCTCAGTATTGCATCTCTGCTTCTGGTTCTCTGCAGATGATGTGGTTCTGTTGGCTTCATTAGGCCGTGATCTCCAACTCTCACTGGAGCAGTTCGCAGCTGAGTGTGAAGCGGCTGGGATGAGAATCAGCACCTCTAAATCTGAGACCATGTTCCTTAGTCGGAAAAGGGAGGAGTGCCCTGTCCAGGTCGGGGATGAGATCCTTCCCCAAGTGGAAGAGTTCAAGTATCCTGGGGTCTTGTTCACAAGTGAGGGAAGAATGGAACGCGAGATCAACAGGCAGCTCGTTGCAGCGTCTGCAGTGATGCGGACTTTATCAGTCCATTGTGGGGAAGAAGGAGCTAAGCTGCAAGGCAAAGCTCTCGATTTACTGGTCGATCTACGTTCCTACCCTCACCTATGGTCATGAGCTGTGGGTCATGACCGAAAGAACAAGATCCCGGATACAAGCGGCCGAAATCAGTTTCCTCCGCAGGGTGTCCGTGCTCTCCCTTAGAGATAGGGTGAGAAGCTCGGTCATCTGGGAGGATCTCAGAGTAGAGCCGCTGCTCTTCCACATCGAGAGGAGCCAGATGAGGTGCTGTGGCATCTGATTCTCATGCCTCCCGTAGGCCTCCCTGGTGAGGTGTTCTGGGCACGTCCCACCGAGAGGAGACCCCGGAGACGACCCAGGACACACTGGAGATATTACATCTTTCGGCTGGCCTGGGAACGCCTCGGGATCCCCCCGGAAGAGCTGGATGAAGTGCCTGGGGAGAGGGAAGTCTGGGCGTCCCTGCAAAAGCTACTGCCCCCGTGACCCAACCTCAGATAAGCGGTAGAAAATGGATGTATATGGATGGATGGATAATTGCTCAGAATATCTTTTCCCACACCGATTGAGTGTTTAGCATGTTCAAATAACAAAAGGTGATAAATGACAAAGGGGCCACTGTATCCTTCACTATTTTTGTATGTGACTTGATGGAACAAGTTTAGACAGCCATGGCCTAGAGTAGACTAACCAACATAAACTTGCTTCATATTTCAGTCTGATTTTTTTGACGGTGTCTTGCAATCTTTCTTTGTCACAAGTGAAACTGATTTGGGCCTGTTTTTCTCTGAGAGTAAAATTTGTTGTAAGAGGCATGTAAAGATAACACGTAAACCGTTTCATCGAGCATGTCTAACTTGTCCTCGTCCGCTGTTACCATCCCACTCTTTATTTGTGGTTGTTATATGGGTGTCCCAAGCTTGAACCCAACTATCAATGTAGGGTTAGAAATATTGTGACAAACTCCCATTTGTCGTACTCCTATGTATGTTTCCAAAGAAGCATCCCTACAGTAATGTCAGTTCTTTCTAAACAAATTTATGAGTATTGAGTGACCCTAGAACCTCAGAAATCAAATGCATTATTGCATGGTGTGTGTCCCTCTCTGTCAGGTTTTATATGTGACAGCATTTTATAGAAAAGAAAAAATAATTGAACATCCATCCATCCATTTTCTGAGCCGCTTCTCCTCACTAGGGTCGCGGGCGTGCTGGAGCCTATCCCAGCTATCATCGGGCAGGAGGCGGTGTACACCCTGAACCGGTTGCCAGCCAATCGCAGGGCACATACAAATAAACAACCATTCGCACTCACATTCACACCTACGGGCAATTTAGAGTCTCCAATGCATGCATGTTTTTGGGATGTGGGAGGAAACCGGAGTGCCCAGAGAAAACCCACGCAGGCACGGGGAGAACATGCAAACTCCACACAGGCGGGGCCAGGGATTGAACCCCGCACCTCAGAACTGTGAGGCTGATGCTCTAACCAGTCGTCCACCGTGCCGCCAATAATTAAACAATGCAAAATAATTATAGTTAACTCTTTCACTGCCAGCCCTCCCAGTTAACGTGGATATTTGACTTCTACAGACGTCAATGGCAGTGAATTAATTCATACCACATTTCCACTCATTTAATATTAATTAAAGTGATATTCCAATGGCACTCCCTTTGTTAATTGAGTATGGACTAAGATCTAGTTATCTTTAAAGTTAAAGGAACACACGTTGTGATAGGTCAGTCACATCTAGCAAGTCATCACTCGAGCCATCTGTGTTTGATGGGTGCTCTCAAAACCCCCTTGAGAACAGGAAGAGCACATACAGACAGTGAGTGGTGTTTGAAAGTCGAAATGTCATGCAGAAAAAAGGGCGTGCATGGGGAAAACATGAACTTGTGCGAGTATGTGTGTGTGTGTCTGTGTCTGTGTTTTACCATTTATGACTTAAAGCGCTTCCTGTAAATAATTTAATTAAGTGCTACAATTGTTTTGCGTATCATAGTACATCATGGGTAGCTAAAAAGTAAATGTTTCTTCAATATTAAATTGCCCATGATACTTGTGCGGTGCAGTATGTGTATGTGTTGATTTACAAAAATGGCAAGCAAGGAATGTGGAAAACTCAAAATGCTTAATAAACAAGTAAAAAAAGAAATAAAATGATTCAAAGTAACAAACAAACAGGGAATAGCCTCAATATGACAGGAAACCTGACATGATTCGAGGAATGTGATAAACAACACCGATACATACTGAAAGGTAGCAGGGAACTAAATACAAACAAATTGACGAGACAATAACGCACACCTGGACAAGACACGAGTGGCTAGAGGGAGCTGATTGGTAGACACCCGGAAAAGGGCTGACGAGAACAGGTTGAGAGGAAAACGTAATGAGTAGAAGAGATGAACAAGGGACAGAAAAATATGACATAGTATAAACATATACATATGCCTACATATACATATGTTATATACACATAAGTATAACGAATGAAGCTAACCAAA